>NC_063188.1:67216377-67300075 GCF_023159225.1 Perognathus longimembris pacificus | reverse complement strand
GGAGTAGCAAACAATGTTGCCTAATTTTTTTTTCATCGCCTGAGAGTATCCTCTGCTGCTCCACTAGGTCTTGTCAGCCTTGAAAAGAACCAGCTATAGAACTGTTAAGAAGAGGTCTACTGGGGCTGGGGATATAGCCTAGTGGCAAGAGCGCTTGCTTCATGTACATGAAGCCCTGGGTTCAATTCCCCAGCACCACATATATAGAAAATGGCCAGAAGTGGCGCTGTGGCTCAAGTGGCAGAGTGCTAGCCTTGAGCAAAAAGAAGCCAGGGACAGTGCTCAGGCCCTGAGTCCAAGGCCCAGGACTGGCCAAAAAAAAAAAAAAAAAAAAAAAAAAAAAAAAAGAAGAGGTCTACTGCCTCTGCTTGCATAGAGCACAGAAACTGACATGAACGCTGGGGCTGGGCTCTGCCCTGCCTCAGAGTTCCTATGACACCTTGAGCAATCCAGTTTCCCTTTTGGGCAAGTCTGTCATTCTGTCTCCACAAAGAATGTCTATGTTCTATCAGTTCAACTCCATTCTTTTTGTAATATTTCATTATACTCCAAACCTCTCTAGGTATCTCAAAACTATCAGCACTGAACATCAGACTCTCATCCTAGTTTTGAGTATAAATATTCATGTCTTAATCCTAGCTACTCAGGAAGCTGAGATTCAAGGATACTGGCTCAAAGCCAGGTAAGGCAGGAAAATCTCTAAGACACTTATCTCTAATTAATCACCAAAAAGCCAAAAGTGGAACTGTAGCACAAGTGGTAGAGTGCTAGGACTTGAGCACAAAAGCCAAGGGACAACACCCAGACCCTGAGTTCAAGACCTGGTATTGGCAATAGATAGATAGATAGATAGATAGATAGATAGATAGATAGATAGATAGATAGATAGATATCTGGGTACTAATGGCTCACATTTGTAATCCTAGCTACTGAGGATGCTGAGATATGAAGACTGTATTTTGAAGTCATCCCAGGCAGGAAAATCTGGGAGATCCTTGTCTCCAATCAACCAGAAAATGCTGGAAGTAGAGATGTGGCTCAAGTGGTACAGTTCCAGTCCTGGGCTAAAAAAGCCAAGCAAGCATGCGAGGTCCTGAGTTCAAGCCTCAGTACTATTACAAAAATAAACAGAATAATACATGAATAAATAAATAGGCTTCTTTTGCCTCCGTTTCCCTATCTGAATGACTTGACAGTAATGTTTCTCTGGAGTTGTACTTTTCTAGTCTACAAAGTCCATATTCATTTGTGGGACCTGATCCAGAAGCAACTTTTTCCAACACCTCCCTCATAGACTTCCCTACTGCTTGTGCCCTTGGTCACTTACTTCCTGTTCGTGTTTCCACTCAGAACCTTCATTCTCTCAGTTAGACTTTGATTATAATATGCAAAACATGGCTTCCAAATATGAAGTCCACAAAACAAACTTGCCACCAGGCCAGTCTCAGCTATAGAAACAGAAAGAGAGGAGGTGTGCAAAGTAGATCTTGAAGGAGCCTTGGGCCCTGTTATGCTGCTTCTATCACTGGCACTACTACTCCACGCTTTTGGCTCAGGTAGTCACCCGCTAAACCTTCTGCCATACCTGTCAGCTTTGGGAGTGATATACATTGGGCTGAGCAGAAAAGAACAAGGCTTCGGGAAAATAAAAGTAGTATTTGAAATGCTTAAAGAAGCTTCCTAATTGGACCCATTAATGTGAGACAGTGTGGTAGGTTGGGCAAGCTCTAGGATTCTAGTAGGCTGGAGTTATTTGGGTAGTGAGGAAAGGAAGAGCTAGAAATTGAGCTAGAAAAATAGATCTGAGGCCCAGCTACAAAATACCTTCAAGAAAGTGGAGCTGGCGTGGTGCTGATGGCTCATGACTATAATCCTAGCTACTCAGGAGGCTAAGATCTAAGGATCATGGTTCAAAGTCAGCCTGGGCAGGAAAATCTGTGAGACTCTCATCTCCAGTAAACTACTCAGAAAAGCCAGAAGTGGCAATGTGGCTCAAATGGTAGAGTGCTAGCCTTGAACACAAAGAGGCTTAGGGACAGTGCCCAGCCCTAAGTTTGAGCCTTAGGACAAGCAAAAGAAAGAAAGAAAGAAAGAAAGAAAAGAACGAAAGAAAGAAAAGAAAGAAAGAAAGAAAGAAAGAAAGAAAGAAAGAAAGAAAGAAAGGAAGGAAGGAAGGAAGGAAGGAAGGAAGGAAGGAAGGAAGGAAGGAAGGAAGGAAAGAAGAAGGAAGGAAAGAAAGAAAGAAAAAAAGGAAGGAAAGAAAGAAAGAAAGAGAGGAAGAGAGGGAGGAGGGAGGGAGGGGGGGGGAGGGAGGGAGAAGGGAGAAAGGAAGGAAGGAAGGAAGAAGGGAGGGAGGGAGGGAGGGAGGGAAGGAGGGAGGGAGGGAGGGAGGGAGGGAGGGAGGAGGGAGGGAGGGAGGGAGGGAGGGAGGGAGGGAAGGGGAGGTACAACTTAGGTGGTTGAGTGTCATTCTTGAGTAGAAAAAGCCAAGTAAGAGCACAAGGCCGAGTTCAATCCTCATTACTGGTACAGAAAAAACAAACAAACAAAACACAACATCTTCACTACCTGGATGTGTTAAGGCTCAACTAGCTAAGTTCATCCTTTCTATGGAAGCAATACAGGGCAGTTGCTTTCTACCCAACACTGCTGGCTGGGCTACCAGATCTATCCCCTATGGAACATTGCATCACCAACCGAGTATCAATGTTAATCCTCTACAAAATAAAGATTGTAATAGTATCCCATGTCCCATATCATGTAGTTTTGGTAAGAATAAGTGAGTGACTAATGTGAGATGGCACAGAGCCTGGTACATACAAAGCTCTTAGGAATATAAACTGCTGTTATAATGGTGGTGATAGATTATTATTTTTTTCATATTATCATTATTATTCTTCTAATCTTCAAAGTTACAAACTCATACTGTGACTTGAAAATTACTTTTTTGGTCATATTTCATTTTATTTATTTTTATGTTAAGTACTCTTACATTCTTTTTTAATTATTTACCTTCAGTTGTACAAAGAAAGTACTTTTTAATATAATCACACATAAGCCTGTGGTTCATTCTACACAGGTTCCTTTTGATTTTGCAAAGCCATATTTTCCCAGAGTAGAGTCTCTTGTTCATCTTACATCTTCACTCCCCACAAGACAGTTTAGCACAAACTTATTGCTGAGTATATTATGTTTGCTAAGCGTGTTGGCCTAATAATCAAGCTTAGTTGCCAGCATTCTCTAGTGAAGCATGTGTTGTCAGTCACTGAGGGGCCCCTCTGCTCCACATCCATGCTAAATGCTACACTCACCATGCAACATGGTGAACTAGGCACAAATTGTGCCAGTCTAGTAGAGTATAGTAAAGGAGGAACACAATTCACTAAACCAATACCCTACACTTTCCAACCTGAGTATAAAACAGCCAAATAATGTTGAATAGATGAATTGAATTAAGAAAACCTAATGATTCTTTCTGAAACATTCAAAGTTTTTTCATATCAGAAATCTCACCTTCAAGACTGAGAGTGTAATTCAAAGGGAGAGCACTTGCCTAGAATGTACAGGGCCCTGAATTTACATTCCTGGCAGCACAAAAACAAGTAAATGGGTAAAAAAATCAATAAATAGTTAAGATAGCAAATTTGAGTCATGTATGGTGGGATAGACCTATCCCAGTGCTTGAAAGTCTAAGGTAGGAGGATCATGAGTTTGAGGTCAGTCTAGGCTACATAGGGAAACCTGTCTCAAATAGCAAGAGTCAGGCACTGATGGCTCACACTTATAATCGTAGGTAATCAAGAGGCTGATATCTGAGGATCATGGATCAAAGCTAGCCTCAGCAGTAAAACCCATGAGACTCTTATCTACAATTCACCAACAAAAACACCAGACGTGGAAGCTGTGCCTCAAGTGGTAGATCACCAGCCTTAAGCAAAAAAGCCATGGCAGTATAAAGCCCTGAGTTTAAGCCCCAGGACTGGCACACAAAGAAAGAGCAAAACTCAAAAAGAATAAAAAATCCGTCTTGGAGCCTTTACCCTTACCATTTTGTTCTGTATAAGATGCTTGCCCTCCACATATGGGCGTGGCTTGTGCTTCACTTCCTTCAGGTGTATGTTCAGTTGTTACTACTAAGGAGACCTTCTCTATATACTTGATATATAAAGCAGTATGCACCTGCCATTCCAACTCTCTTCACTTTCCCATCCCTTAATTGATGTTTGACTCCTATCAGTAGTATTGACCACCTCGTAGCATACCATGCATTATTGTTGTTTATCTATTTTATTGTAATTTTTTCTTCATTATTTTTTTAGCAATACTGAAATTTGAACTCTTATCCTTGTGCCTACCAAGCAGGCACTCTACCATTTGAGATATATCCTCTACCCTTTTTGCTTTCCTTTTATTTGTTAATTTTAATTTTATGTTATTGTAAGGTGATATACAGAGGGTTTACAGTTACATAAGTAAGGTAATGGGTACATTTCTTGCCAAATAGTGTTAGCCCCTCCTTCATTTTCTCCCACTTTCCCTCTGCCCCAACTCCCCTCCTCCCTAAGTAGTAAAGTTCATTTCCAACATCGTGTGTGGTGAATATCACTATTGCATTAGTTCACCCTTTGTTCTTTGTCTCACCATTTTGTTATTCCCACTCCCTTCCCCAAATCAGATAAATGTATATACAAGACACAGGGTACAAAAATCAAAAGCAATGACAACAGCGGACAAACCAAAGGAAGAAAACAATGAGGAACCAAGAAATAACTTCACACAGTACATTAAAAGAAAAACTCTTCTTGTTTCCATACCCTGAAGTTCATTTCGATTAGCATAATTACATGTTGTCATATGTTCATAGTTATTGAGCTATTGTGATCCTCTGCTACGCCAATACTAGACAAATAGCAATGATAACAAATGAAGGAAAATATAAAGCCTATGTTTCTTTGGGTATGGCTTAATTCACTTAGTATGATTTTTTCCAAGTATTTCCATTTCCTTATGAATGTGGCAATGTCATTCTTTCTGACAGAGGCATATAATTCCATTGTGTATACACACCACATTTTCTTGCTCTATTCATATACTGAAGGGCACCTGGGTTGGTTCCCCTTTTTGCTTTTCTGCTTATCTTTTTTTTTTGAACGGGGTCTCAGGTTTATACCTGACCTGTCCTAGATCACTATCTTCCTATTTATGTTTCCTGAGTAGCTGAGATGACCACTATATCCAGCTTTATTGTTTGTGATGGGATGCCAAAGGCTTTTTACTCAGGCTGGCCTGGAACTGTAATCTTCCCTACATCTACCTTCTAAAGAGCTAAAAATTACAGATATGAACCACCACTCTTGGCTTTTTTCCCATTGTTTTCATTATCTTTTTCCATCACTATAATGGAAGGCTAAAATGAAGGCTAACAGACCTTGAACAAATACATCTGTAAAGTATGCATATGACAGATGGTGATAAATGTGATGGAGAAAAACAGAGTGGGGAAGTAGCATAGGGAGTACTGGGACTATGAGATAGCTGTCACCCAAAAAGGAGATATACAAGGAAAGCTCTGGAGGAACTAAGGGAACAAACCATGAGGATATCTGGGAGTAAGTTTCAGGCAAAAGGAATTGGAAGTACAAAGCCTCTGATGGGGAAACACATTATGACATTAAGAGAAATGACAAATAGCCAATGCAGCTGGAACAGAGGGAAAGGGGAAAGTGGTGGGAGAGGAGGTCAGGAAAGGCATGGGGGACAGGTGGTGTACAGCTTTGTGAGTCATTTTAAATACGTTGGATTCTGCAGGATTTAGCACTGAGTGAGGAGTCTCATTATCTTAGCGAAATGTTTAGGTTGCCGTAGCAGCAAGAGCAGAAGCAGGAAAGACAGATAGGAAGCTCTGCAAATGATGTTCAGGAGAGGTGATGGTGGCAATAAGGTGAAAAGAATGATTTTGATCCTGGATATACTCACAAAATTGAACTGGCTGGACTTTATGATGATATTTAGATGAACAGTGTGAGAGTAAGAGAGGAGGGCCCTAAAAAAGAAAGATTGGCAAAGTGAGACCAGAAGCAGGAGAGCTGGATTCCCAGAAGCCAAAGAAGCACTAGAGCTTTATTAAGAATACAAATGTCATACAAAATAATATTTATTGAATGAACACCGGAAAATAAAAACAAGTTTTTTTCTTTGTTGCTATTTTTGTTTTGTTTGTTCATTTATGTGTGTTTGGGAGGATAAGGGGAGGCACAGAAATGGAGGGACAAAGGGTGAACAAATTCAGCAACGGTACTCACTGGACATATGTTGAAAATGAACCATACAACTTGTGGGTGGGGACAAGAGGGAAAAACTGGGAGAGACGAAGAGGAGTGACATTGTACAAAAAGAAATCTATGCTTTATCTGACGTTATGTAACTGTAACCCCTCTGTACATTTCCTTTATAATAAAAAAATAAACATTAATTTCAAAAAGAGTAATTGCAAGGCTGGGTGCTGGTGGCTCATATCTATAATCCTGTGTATTCAGGAAGCTGAGATCAGAGGATGGTGGTTCAAAGCTAGCCTGGGAAGATAAATCTGAGAGATTGTAATCTCAAATTAACCAACAAAAAGTCAGAAGAAGAGGTGTGGCTCAAGTGGTAGAGGAGAGGGCCCAGGACCTGAGTTTCAGCCCCCAGTACCAACACAGAGAGAGAGAAAGAGGGAGAGACAGAGAGAGGGGGATAGGGAGGGAGGGAGGGAGGGAGGGAGGGAGGGAGGGAGGGAGGGAGGGAGGGAGGGAGAGAATACAATTGCTAAGAGTGCTGTTAGATACTATCCAGAGGCCCAGTAAGACAAAAGTAGAAAGTACACTATTGTATATGGATCTAGCAATTACTGGTCATGTAGCAGGACTGGGTGTACACCAACCAGACTCTGGTGGGGTGTAAAGAGAATATTCTCTGATGTAAAGAAGAATATATGTCGCCTACTGTTCCAGAAGTTCCATGCAAAAACATGATAGCTAGTGAAAGAGCCTGGCAGTTCAGGTTTGTTTTTACAACATGGAAGGATGTAAGCTTGTTTATATGCTGACAGGAAAAGCAAGTTGAAGACACAGGAGACAGAATAATTGATAGGTAAGAGGCTATGGGTGGGGGTAGGGAATAGAATCCAAACTACCTGCATATGAGTTAGCCTTGGCGGGGAAGAGGAACAAAAGAAAGAGGGAATGACAGAGGATTCTGTAAAATTTGTTGTAGAAAATTGAAGGTGCCATGCTTAATGACCTCTACCTGCTCTAGAAGGTGGGAGTCCACTAGTTGGACGAAGCACCCGCAGCTCGTACCTATAATCCTAACTATCCAGGAAGCTGAGATCTAAGGATTGCAGTTCAAAACTATCCTAGGTAGAAAATGTCTGTGAGACTCTTATTGCCAAGTTAAAAGCCATAGTGGAGGTGTGGTTCAAGTGGTAGAGTGCCAGCCTTGAACACAAAAAGCTAAGGGAGAGGGCCTAGACCCTGAAATCAAGCACCAGTATGGGCACACACATAACAATAATGAACCTCCAATTAGCAGAGAGAAGAAAATCAATAGTGAGTGGGTGGTTCAAAGAAACTTGTTGACATGGCACAAAGTTTGAAATAGATACTACAGAGAATAGCTAGTTGATAAAGGTCCATTTACCATTTCTTTGTGGTAAAAATTTCAACTCCTATCTGCTATCTTTCTGAAATGAACAGCACATTATAGATATTTACAGACATTCTACAGAGAAAAAGGGCACTAGCCTATCTTGTTCTTATGTAACTGGAACACACTGCACACTGATGAACACCCCCTGCCCCTTAATCTACTGTCTCCCTGTCATAATCACCATTCCAGGGTTTGGGGTGAGCAGTTACTGTAGTTTGAACACATCAAAGGAGAGACAAGGAAAAGCAGAGCACCAACCTTGAGGGCAAAAGCTCAGCAAGAGCATAGGCATTGAGTTCAAGCCCTATCACTGTCACTCATGTACACACACACACACACACACACACACACACACACACAACACAACACAACACAACACAAAGTAAAGCTGGAACTTTACCAAATCCTAGGCAGGAAAAAGGTTAGCTCTGCTCTTTCCATAAATCTATCCCCTTACCTCAGCCCCTTCAGACTATCCCCAGTGGCTGAGGTTGCCATTTGGATCTGTTTAAGAAAGCAAGAAAGGAGAGCAAAGGAAGGAGTGATATTGTCTAAAAAGACATGTACTCTTTACCTGACTTCTATAATTGTAACACTCTGTATATCATCTTTATAATAGCAATAAAATTTTTAAAGCAGGAAAGATGAAGGAAAGAAGGAAGGAAGGAAGGAAAGAAGGAAGGAAACCATTTTACCTACCTAAAAACTTGCTCTAAAAAGTAAATGATATGATAGAGGTGCAAATAGTTTGTAAGAAGCAAATCATTCCATGCCCACAAGAGAATAGCTAATGTTGACAGATTTTCCCTGGGAATCAGGAAATATATTCTCAGTATACTCGGCCAGCCATTCCTATGACTGTGCATGTCCTATTCTACAAGAAAAAAAACCCAAAACTTCAATTTCAAAACCCCAGGATATTCTCAACCTTCTCCAGTGTAATCTCCAGCTTAACTCTTATTCAAATACACCAAGCAAGGCAAACTGAATTAAGTTCTGAAACTACCCTGTCTTTTCCTCCATTAGTATCTGATCCATTCACTCTGATAAATTCTTTCCACTATCCAAAGCCAGATCAAATATCACCACTGACAGAAGGATTTCAATCAGTTTAGCAGTAAAAGGATGCTTCTGATTTTTTGCCAGTCCCGTGGCTTGAATTTAGGGCCTGGGCACTGTCTTTGAGCTTTTTTGCTCAAGACTAGCACTCTACCACTTATAGCCACAGCACCATGTCTGGCTTTTTCTTTTTATGTGGTACTGAGGAATCAAACCCAGGGCTTCATGCATGCTGTGCAAGCACTCTACCACTAAGCCACCTTCCCAACCCTGGTACTTCTGAATTTTGGAGTCCTTTGGGCCATTTTGCACATTGGATCTAGTCTTTAGGGGCTATCTGTCTGAATAAAGTGAATGAATATTTCCATTTTAATAAAAGCACAGATTTATCAGTGGCATATGCAAAATGATGTCAAGATTCAGATTTGTGGCATTGCCAGGGAGGAACAAATGGAAGTGTGTTAATCCACTTGCATTGCTATAACAAAGTGCATCAGACTACTTAACTGATCAACAACAGGAATTCACTGTTCATAGTTCTGGAAGTTAGCAAGACCAATATCAAGGCACCAGCAGATTCTGTATCTGGTGAGAGTTAGTTCTTCAAAAATGGTGCTTGCTATGTGACTTCCTCCCATAGCAAAAGTGGGGAAAGGGACCTCACTGGAGCCTCATTTAAATAAGTGTACTAATCTGACTCATAAAGGTTAGGGCTACTTAGTCTTTGATAAAGGAGCTAAGAAAATAGGATGGAAGAAAGGTAGCCTCTTCAACTAATGGTGCTGGCGAAATTGGTTAAATACCTGTAAAAAACTAAAGCCTAGATCCTTATATATCACCCTGCACCAGAATCAGTTTCAAATGTATTACAGACTTCGAGGTAAAATCAGATACCCTAAAATCATTGCAGGAAGGAATAGGAGAAACACTTGGATTCTTTGGCACAGGTCAAAACTTTCTAAATAAAGGCCCAGAAATACAACAAATCAAAGAAGGATTGGACAAATGGGACTGCATAAAACTGCAGAGCTTCTGCATAGCAGAGGACATAGCTTGCAAGATAAATAGAAAGCCCACAGATTGGGAGAAGATATTGACTGGCCATACAACAGACAAGGGCCTCATATATGAAATATACATAGAACTAAAAAATTTAAGTTTCTCAAGACAAATCCTTGAAGAAACAACTGCCTCCTTAATATATGGGCTAAAGACCTAAAAAGAGACTTCTCTGAAGTGGAAATGAGAAGGGCCAAGAGACACATGAAGAAGTGCTCTACATCACTGGCCATAAAAGAAATGAAAATCAAAACAACATTGAGATTCCCCTTCACCCAAATAAGAATGTTCTTTATCAAGAAAACAAATAATAACACATGCTGGAGAGGGAATGTCTATTATAAGAAAAACTAATAATAAAAAATGCTGGAGGGGATGTGGCCAAAAGGGAATCCTACTGCAATGTTGGTGGGAGTGTAAACTTGTTCAACCACTGTGGAAAGCAGTATGGAGGTTCCTCAAAAGGCTAAACATAGAGCGCCTCTATGACCCAGCAGCCCGCTTTTTGGCATCTACCCGAAAGATTACAAGCAAGACCACATTAAATCCACCAGCACAACTATGTTGATTCCAACACATTTTGCCATCGCTAAAATATAGAATCAACCCAGTTGCCCCTCAGTAGATGAATGGATCAAGAAAATGTGGTACATATCCACAATGGAATTCTATGCCTCTACCAGAAAGAATGACATTGCCCAATTCATATGGAAATGGAAGGACTTGGAAAAAAAATCATACTAAGTGAAGTGAGCCAGACCCAAAGACATATACAGTCTACAGTTTCCCTCACTGGTAATAATTAGGACATGTCTAGGACAGTCCTAGAAGATCACAATAGCTCAATAGGTATGAACACATAACACATAACACATATGAACACATAAGATGATACTAAGTGAAATGAGCTCCAAGTTATGGAAATAAGTGGTTTACCATTGTTGCTATTTTCAATGTACCATGTGAAATTATGCCATTTTCTTTTGTCTTTCTTCCCCAGGTTTTACCCCTGATGTCACTGTTACTGATTTCAGTACCCTGGGTATTGTATATATGCATATTGAAACTAGGGAAAGGAAGGGGAACATCAAAATGGAGAGACAAAGGCTAAAAGGTGAAGCAATGCAACAGCAATACTTACAAAACTATATGCCACAATCCAACTGTACAATTCATGGGGGTGGGGAGAGGGAAGGAGGAAAGGAGGGAAAAAATGAGGGAGGAGGTAACAAGTTTGATAAGAAATGTATTCACTGCCTTACATGTGAAACTGTACCCCTTCTGTACATCACTTTGACAATAAATAAATCAATTTTAAAAAGGTTGAAGCTCTCATGACTTAGTCATTTCCCAAAGGTCCCACTTCTTTTTATTGTTACCACAAAGATGATGTACAGAGGGGTTACAGTTACACAAATCAGGTGCCTTTCTTTTTTGACAATGTCACCGCATCTTTAACTCTCTCCAAGTTTCTTCCTGCCATCCCCACCAACAATCTGCATAGTTCATTTTCCACATAGTGTCTAGTGAGTACCACTGTTATATTTGTAAGGTCCTATTTTTCAATATATTTTCTTATTGAGTATTAGGTTCCAACATATGAACTTTGGAGGACACTAAAATTCAGACCATAGCAGGAGGAAAGGTGTGGAAAACAGGATGGGGAAAAGAAACTCAGGAAGAGACAGAAAGAGAAAAGAAGGGAACAAAGGAGCCTGAAATAAAGATACAGCCTTCTTGAAAGCTGGTAGCTAGAGCTGAGGAGTGGGGAGAAGGGAGATTGGGAAACTAGACTCTTATTCAGGGTCAATGTCAACAAGTGTCAAAAGATCTGAGAGGATGGATGATTTCACTCCAGGACCAATAACACTCCCTCTTCATGTCTCCTAGGCAAAATCAAAATTTGAGATAATTACAAACCTTGATTCCATTGTCTAGATGGGAATAATTAGGCCTGTGAAAGAGAAAAAACTAAGGTATCAGGTGTGTGTGTGTGTGTGTGTGTGTGTGTGTGTGTGTGAGAGAGAGAGAGAGAGAGAGAGAGAGAGAGAGAGAGAGAGAGAGAGAGAGAGAGTGTCTCCTAGGTCTTGAACAAAGAGCCGAGTGCTATACCTGAGCTTTATGTGCTCAAGGATAGTGCTCTACTGCTTAAGCCATAGCTCCTCTTTCAGCTTTTTGGTTGTTAATTAGAAACAAGAGTCTCATAGACTGCCTTGCGTGGGCTGGCTTTGAGCCATAATCCTCAGATTTCAGCCTCCTGGTTTTACAGGTATAACTCACCAGTGCTGGGGTTGGCACCAGGTTTTGAGGTTGTCTGTGCCTATTAGCAACATAACCAATGGGAAAAAGAACAGCTCAGAATAGTCTGGAAAGCTAAACCAATGAAAACATGAGGCATTGAACTCTGGTGAGCTCTTGCTTTCCTCATGTAGAAAATTGGGCTGTTTTAGCCCTTCCTCTTTGCCCAGAATTTGGTACACTCCTATAGTGCCCTCAGATGCAAATCTTTTGCAATTCCTGGAGAAACTGTATGCTATCATGACTCAATCAGAGAATTTGTGCCCCATATGCCACAGGGGAGGCTGACTCCCATTTGAAGTATGTACTTTCTTAGGAGCTTATAGCAGATAGAGCTGCTGAATTAGACTCCAAATCCCTGAAGGCCTTGACTATGGGCATAGTGGGCAGAACCACAGGTGAGGTTCTGGTCAATCCATATTTCTGGAGCCCAGAATGATCAAAAGGTAGAGGAATCTCAGGATGCCTACTTCGAAGCCATTTGCATTTGTGCTTATGTTCTTCAGCTGTCATGCTCCTTGGAGATAGACAGTTGCCCTGTTCTCCAAAGTGCTAAACAATGAAAATATGGAAGCTGAATGGGAGAGTATAGGTGAGTGGGCAGGGTCAGTATAGAGATATCCAGTTTTTTTGACTTCCTAAAGTCTCTAAGGCACTAGTAGCTAGGCAGAATGGCGAGTATAAAGATGAGAGACAAACCGTTTTAAGGTCCCTTCCCTTGCTTCCTTTTTCCCCATGATAGGGGAGCATGATATAAGAGACTGTCAAGGCAGCTCCAGGAAGAGCTCTAAATATCTACAGTGCTTCCTAGTATAGATTTTCTGAACACATTTTCCCTACTCCTTTTCATGGCCCTTTCACTCATCCATATCTTCAGCCACAGTTGTACAGAGAAAAAAAAAACAAAAAGATCTTGTAGAAGAATGAAGGTTTAGCAAAAAGAAGGTGCCTAGATTTAGGTGAACATCTGAGTTAGCCTAGGACCTATTTGCTTCCTTCCTCAGCTCTGCTCCATATCACAGGGGTTAGAGGGTTGACTCCTGTGTGCTATACAATTACATCTCAAGTAGACTGCCTTCTGGTTTGGTTCAACCGATGGGAGGCACTAATCTCAGGAAAGGAAATACCCTCTGCCTTCTCTGCACCAGCTGTGGCTCTAATCCTGCTGTGTTGTTCCAGCTCCTGGCTCAGGTCATACCACTTTGTCCCATTATCCCTCCATTCTTTATCTCCCCCTGCTCTGTTGTATTACATGGGGGGTGACTGACCTCTGAAGACTGTTTCTCACAATATATTATTAGCTGACTTCCAGTTTCCCCAAAGAGACAGACATGAGAGATAAATTAGAGGTCAGGAATGAGGAATGAGACAGCGTGTTTTTTTTCCTTGTGCTTTGGACAGCATGTTTTATCTGTCAGGTTTGCTCTCATGGATGGACAGGCTTGTGATCCCAATTTCCACCAAGTGATCTTTGTCCCTGGACTCTAAAATACCTCCTTTCTCACACTGCTACCTAGAAATCATGTTTCATTGCTGTTGTCTCTTATCTTTAGCTTATCATTTTATCCTGTTTGCATTCTCAGCCTATGTTACCAATTTATTTTCAGCATTGAATTCCTTGTCATCAATATATATGCCTGTTTATTTTCCTAGTGGATCTTGACTACAAACTGAACAGGAATGCATTCTATAATTTAAAGTGAATGAATGAAAAGTTCATCAGTCATCTGTCTGCAAGTAGTAAAAGATAAGAGGACAGTCTTTGGAAACATGCCTGTAGCACCAGGGAAGTGAATAGAGGCTCACAAGTTGGCAAGCTAATACTAAACTTTCACCCAATTGGGTTCTTCATGACCTGCCTTCTAGATGTGTGTGGTGACGAGCTTTAGCCAGTGCCTTATTTTCTGTTTTGTGTGTGTGTGTTGTTACATGCCAGACCAGTCCCATCCCTCCCTATAGCTGATCAGACTCCTTGCCCCAGTGACCCTCTTTCACCCACATACACAAACAACAGACACCGCAAACTGATTTTGTTGAGGATTTTTACTGTGGAAGACAACATAGGAGAGCAGCTCAAGTTGAATGGATGGAGCAATACAGCCCTTTAGCTATCTGGGTCCTCAGGTGGTTTTTTTGTTGTTGTTGAGGCCCCATGGATTTCTGATTATGGTAGGTGTTTAAGGTAGTTAATCAACACAGGAGGAATATCCAGCTGGTCAATGGCTTGTGGGTGGCTGTTCTTGCTCACCGCTCTGTGGATAACTAAACGAGCCTGGGAAAGGAGTGACCGTGGAGTAGCTGCATCAGTGAGAAACGGGTAATAAGGAATAATTATTAATGCAATTATCCAGCCTAACCCTACAGCCACCCAGCCCTGGTTTCTACTGCCCTAATGTCCTCTCCCATTCTAAGAAACATCCCCTACCCCACCTCCAATGCACGTTGCTACTGGTGATGCACAAGGCCTTGAACTACAAAGGGCTAGTTCAAAGGCACAAAACAGTCATTAGCAGAAGCAGGACCAAAAATTAAGAGGTCCCTCTCTCCTTCCCTCCCTCCCTCCCTCACTCTCTTCTCCCTCCCTCCCTCATCTTAGTTAGTCTTGCATTAACATGGAATCCATAATTCCTCCCCACTGAGACCCCAGGAGAAGAGGAAATGGAATTTTCTACAGTTCATCTCAGATGAATGGTTTGCATGATTTGGGACTCTGTGACCTACAAACCAGGAGGCCTATGGAGATAAACTGCTTACCACTCACCTCGGGCCTGAAGCAGCAATGCAACCCCTTTATCATCTTGTGAAGTCAGTTCCAGAGGGAGAGATGGAAGATAGATGTTAGCACCAAAATCGATTAACAGCTGGATGTACTCTGGCTCACAATTATGGTGGATGCAAATTTCAAGGAGGGTACGGGGCCGTGGAACACGAGCTAATAGTCCCTGGTCAGTGCAGTTGTAATCAGGATCTGCCCCATAGAGCAAAAGCAGGCGGAAACAGTCGAGGTGCCCATAGACTGCAGCCAAATAGAGGGGACCAGAACATGAAGCTACATTTGATGCCCACACTGGTAGTTTAGCCTTGACATTGGCCTCTGCACCATGGCCTAGAAGCTCTTGCAGGATGGCAACAGCACCATCACGAGCAGCAGCAAGCACAGGAGAACAGTTGTTGTAGATGCTCCCGCCAGGACAGGCTCCAGCTTCTAAAAGCACACGCACACACTCCAGGTGGCCATGACTGACAGCAGTAAAGAGTGGTGTCTGTGCCTTGACATCCAAGCTGTCAACATCAGCACCATGTGCCAGGAGGACTCGCAAACAGCTTGAGTGGCCATAAGAAGCTGCCAAACGTAAGGGGGTCCCAGGTACACCCCAGCCACTCCTGCTATTGATGAAACGTTTGTAACGTTCCTGGTGTAGAAGCTGGTCCAAGGTATAGGAGTCATTGTCATATACTGCTTGATTAAGAGCTTGTTTCTCTCCCATGTTGCTGTCCTCCTCCTCTTTTTCAGGCTGCAGGA
The DNA here is from genome assembly GCF_023159225.1 of Perognathus longimembris pacificus. Taxonomy (NCBI): domain Eukaryota; kingdom Metazoa; phylum Chordata; class Mammalia; order Rodentia; family Heteromyidae; genus Perognathus; species Perognathus longimembris. Next base: position 67,284,450 of record NC_063188.1, on the reverse strand, counting down.
GGGAGAAGATCTTGGTGATGTCCATGAGATTCATCTTGGCTGATTGGAACAGAACTATTTTCATTATGAGGAGGAGGACATGCTAGATCTGTGGGTGACAAAAGATGGGGACTAAGGGTCCCTACAAACACCTAGAATGCCAGCCTCCACTTGAACCTCTTGCCTGTTGCCCTTCACCACTATGCTACTCATTCATAGGTCTTCTGCTTCTCATCCTTACTCCTACTGTCATATTTCAAGCATTATGAGTGGTGGTCAAAACATGCCAGGCCATGTCACAGCTTGTTGCCAATGTAAGAGGCAACTTAAAACTTATTTTTTGGCTGAGAAGCATTGACTGTCTACTTGGGGCCCAAAAATAACTGGGAGAAGGATTAAAAATTAGGTATTTCATATTCCGCCATTTTATGTCTATGTTCTTTGTCCTGAACTATTCTCTCTTGCAGTCACTTTACAGCCATCTTGGAATCCAGGAAGGGCTAGACTATCTAACCACTGTCAACAGCTCTCATTGTCCCACCTGAGACATGAAGTGTTAGACCACCACATCTGAACCTGACTTGAAACTGTTTTAACTATACATACATTTGTCACCTCTGCCCTCTGATTCTCCCTATTTAATCTGAAGCCAATGTCTGTGTCCCTGAAGATGGCTGATGATATACTGAAGTGCTGTCTTCCCATGACTTCCATGTAATAAATCTCATTTTGCTGCCTTTTATCATAGCTCTTTGATGGCATATAATGGGTAATCACAGGACCTGACATGTGAAACTCTTGGAGTTTGGATCTGGGATGTAAAAACCCAGGTTCGGTTTTGGCAAGTCAGCCAGAAGAAAAAGCCCTCTTTAGGTGCTAGCCACTCTGAGCTAGTCAATCCTGAACAAAGAGGAAAGATGGAACTAGTTCCAGGTGCTAGAATCACTTTTATTGCAGGGATTTTTCCTTTTCTTTCCACTTTGGCCAGCACTGACTGTTTTTTACCACCATTTGGTGAGATGCAGAAACAAGTAAATTTGGAGGCCTTTTTTGTTGAATCACTGGCAAGTTCTCTCCAGTAGTGCATAACGACCTTGCTTTCTTGTGGTTTGAATAAGAAAAAATTAAAATCTTGTGATTGTTGTCTTGTTCCTCTCTTGTCAGATCCCTTTTGGGCTATTTGAGGCTTAGGCCATTTATTTCTGGACAGGGAAATTTGAAACTCTGCAGGACCAAATAGTAGAGACAAGGTATAAGGATATAGTTTTTGGGAGATCTCTTTTGTAATTTGCTTAAGAATGAAAAGTGCTAAATCTATGTTGCCCCCTAGGGAGAATTCTACTTCACTATTTTACAAAAAGAAAAAACCCAAACTGCCAAGTGTGGGTGGCTCATGCCTGTAATGCTACCTACTCAAGAGGCTGAGATCTGAGGATCCCACTTCAGAGCCAGCCCTGAAAGACAAAACTAAAAACAAATTTCAAATTAACTAGCAGAAAGATGAAAGTGGAAGTGTAGCCCAAGTGGTAAGAGTACCAGCTTTGAATGAAAAAGCTAAGCAAAAGCTGGAGGCTCTGAGTTCAAGCCAAAATCCAATAAAAAAAAATAGCAACAGCACCAAAAACAAGCAGAAAGATAATTTGTCTAATAGTGATCTCTGAGGGGCTGGGAATATGGCCTAGTGGCAAGAGTGCTTGCCTCATATACATGAAGCCCTGGGTTCGATTCCTCAGCACCACATATGTAGAAAATGGCCAGAAAAGCCATTGTGGCTCAAGTGGCAGAGTGCTGGCCTTGAGCAAAAAAGAAGTCAGGGACAGTACTCAGGCCCTGAGTTCAAGGCCCAGGACTCCTCCCCTCCAAAAAACTAAATAAAATAATAGTGATCTCTGAATTAATGTAAATGTTTTTGTGTATTATTTTTGTGTATGTCTAGTGGTCTGTGTCTATGATGATTCGGTTGATGGAGGCAAATATGTTAATAGCAGCAGCAGCAGCAGCCACAAGAACAGTCTTATTTAGAAATCCATTCTTGTTTCGGCTACCAACATAAAACCTCTAAGCCCAACAGTCTCCTTTCTTCTAGATTAGCATGCTCCTTTCCTAGGCAACACTAGGCCCATTTAGTGAGGGCAGTAAATAATCAGCCTCCATCCCCCTTTACCTTGAGATGGTACTCCTTTGGGGCAAGTATAACCATATAAGGCAACAAAATCCCCTTAGAGTGACCTTCAGGCCTGGGTAGCTGCAGGACCTCTTATCTGCCATTTGTGCAACAGCCATAAATCCTAGCCCACAAAAATGAAGCCCCTGGTCCACATGTCCACACCAAGGTCCCCACCTCAAAGACCTCCTAGGTTATATATGTCACCCCAGACAATAGACAGTACTTCTTCTCACTTCTCCCTTGTGAGAAGGGGTCTTGCTGGCCCCTTTTCTGGCAATAAACACTTCCTTTGTTCTTTTTTACCTGAATGTCTGAATAGTTTCCGGCAAAGTCTAATATATTCTAACAAAACCTCACAAAATGAACAATATTAGGCATAACTCAGTCTGTTCCCAGAATTCCTAGAAATAACTGATGGATATATTTACAGTCACTACATTGAATTTTTGCATTTCCTTGAGGTTGTTAGCACTTAAATCTAATGCCTAATATTAAATGTTTTTCATATGTGTATATGTGTATATTAATATCTTTAGGATGATTCTTAACTGAAAAATTAATGTAAGAAGCTATTTTATATTTTTCCTTCTTTTGTTCTTTCTCCTCTCTTACCACTTGTAAGAAAACTGGTTTTCCAAAGTTCTTATCTCAACTAGATCTAACTAAAATAACTCTCAGGCTCAAATTTAAGAGTGGCAGAAGGTCATCTTAAACTTAAAGTTTGAACTCAAAGCAGGCTGCTGTTCCTGCCTAATTTAGAGCTTGCTTGCAAAAGAACTGAACAAGTAATATTGATCTATTTCATTCTGTCTTCAGTGTGATACAATCTAATGCTCTTTTACAGTATGAGTTTATCATTAAAATTTTAAATCAATTGTTTTTTGTATAGAGAAATGGTTTAGGATTGCTTTCTAAGTCTTCGTTAATACATAAGTCATAGTTATGATAGCTCACACTCATTGTTTCAGCTACAGTGAAAAGCTTAACTAGAGGGATCAATGTGCTGACCAGTTCCAGCAAAAGTTGAGCCCTTAGCTCAAAAGTGATCTGAGAAAAGAGAGCTTAGAGGCTTGGCTCAAACAGTAGAGTGCCAGGCCAGCAAGCACAGCCCAGAGTTTAAACTTCAGTACTGCCAAACTCTATGCAAGGGTACTAACAGTAGTTTCTTTTATTGAAAAATAAACCAATTTTTTCAAAATTTTGTAAGAATTGTTTCAAACTGCACATTAAAAAATCAGCAAGTAGGAAAGATATAGTAAGTTATTGGGAATGTTACTGGAGAAGGAACCTAAAACGAAAGGGAATGCTCTTGTGTGTGTGTGTGTGTGTGTGTGTGTGTGTGTGTGTGTGTGTGTGTGTGTGTGTTTCTGTCTCTGTGCATGTATGGGCACACATGCTTGAACTCAGAGCCAGGGCACTGTCCCTTAGCTTTTTAAATCAAATCTGGTGTTTGAGAAGACAACCTCTACTTCCGAAGGAATGATTTTAAGTGAGCGGTTTTGGGACAGTAAGTCTTGTCCTAAAATGTTCATTTCAAAATAGAAAAAAAAAACCAACAGGCTGAGACAAATATCAGAAGGTTCAAAAGAAAGTTGTGGAGGGGGGGTATGAGGGACAAGGTAATAAACAGTACAAGTAATGTATCCAATGCCTAACGTATGAAACTGTAACCTCTCTGTACATCAGTTTGATAATAAAAATTTGAAAGAAAAAAAAAAAGAAAGTTGTGCTATATGCATGAAGCCTTTTTTTTTTTTTTTTGCCAGTCCTGGGTCTTGGACTCAGGGCCTGAGCACTGTCCCTGGCTTCTTTTTGCTCAAGGCTAGCACTCTGCCACTTGAGCCACAGCGCCACTTCTGGCTGTTTTCTATATATGTGGTGCTGCGGAATGAAACCCAGGGCTTCATGTATATGAGGCAAGCACTCTTGCCACTAGGCCATACTCTCAGCCCCTGTATGAGGTCTTAAGTATGAGAAAGATGGAACTTATGAAAAGTTTGTGTGTAAAATTAAATTGGTTGGGGATGGGAATGTGGTTTAGTGGTAGAGTGCTTGTCCAGCATGCATAAGCCCTCGGGTTCAATTCCTCAGTACCATATAAACAGTAAAAGCCAGAAGTGGCTCTGTGTCTCAAATGGCAGAGTGCTAGCCTTGAGCAAAAAGAAGCTCAGGGATAGTGCCCAGGCCCCGAGGATTGGCAAAAAATAAAAATAAATTGGATCTAACTTAAATACCTAATGAATTTTCTAAGGTCAAAACGAAAACCTAATTATCAGCTGTCTTAAAGTTATTGTTATTTTTGTTATATTTGCAAAAATAGCTTAGAAAGAAGATGTATTTTATCAAGCTAATTGTTTATCAGGCATTTAAATATTTAGAAAACTAAACATTAAATCAGAGTTCATCTATAACAAATGTCTATATGTACATGTGATGTGTATGTATTGGTGTTGAGGCTGGAACTCAGGGCCTCGTGCTCTTGGATTTTTCTTCTCAACAATGGCATCCTACTACTTGAACCACACCTCCACTTTTGTTTTTGCTGGCTAATTGGCAACAAGAGTCTCTTGGATTTGTCTACCCAGGCTGGCTTTGAACTGGGATCCTCAGATTTCAGCCTCTTGAGTAGCTAGTATTACAAGTGTGAGCCACTAACACCCAGACCTTACTTACCTTTTCTTTGTCAGTCCTGTGGCTTGAACACAGGGCCTGGGCACTGTCCCTGAGCTACTTTTGCTCAAGGCTAGCACTCTACCACTTGAGCCACAGTGCTACCCTTGGCTTTTTCTGCTTATGTGATACTGAAGAATCAAACCCAGGGCTTCATGGATGCTAGGCAAGCACTCTACTACTAAGCCACATACCCTTCTGGCTCTTATTTACCTTAATCAAAAAGGTTTTTGCTAGTTTAATTCAAAATAAGAGAGTCTCTTGAGATTTGCCTACCTGGGTTGGCTTCAAATGTTGATTGTCAGATCCTAGCCTCCTAAGTAGCTAGGATTATAGGCATGACCCTGATGCCTGCCTTTATATGTATGTCTTTGTTTGATGTGCTGGTGCTGGGGCTTGAACTCAAGGCCTGGCACTGCCCTTAAGCTCTTTTGTTCAAAGATAGCACTCTACTACTTGAGCCACAGTGACACTTCTGGCATTTTTGTAGCCTAGACTAAGAGTCTCATCAACTTTTCTACCTAGAATGGCTTCAAACCTTGATCCTCAGAGCTCAGCCTCCTGTGTATCTGGGATTACAAGCATGAGCCACCGGTGCCCAACTATTGTCCAAAAATCTAATCATGGCTACTCAAACATTTTGGGTACTTCTCTGGAACATTTGCAATCAATCTAATGTAAAATGACTCTAGCAAATACTTAACTGTCAAATGACTTGAGCAGATTTTTTTGAGATGCTACAACATGACCTACAGGACAGACAAGACTAAACTTAATAAAAATGTCAAGTAGTTGGGTGCTGGTTGCTCATGCTTATAATAGTAGCTAGTCTGAAGGCTAAGATCTGAGGATCATGGTTTGAAGCCAGCCTGGGTAGAGAAGTCTACAAGACTCTAATTTCCAATTAACTACCAAAAAGCTAGAAATGGAAACAAATGGTATTTCCTGATTAAATGAAGAAGTGGTATTGCAAAGAATGTACTTCAAGGAAAATGAAAATGAACAGATATCAGGAAACAGTTGATGCTTTCAGAGTCACTTCTCACTGGTGACAATTGGTTTCTTCCCCAGGACTACTTCAAGCCAAGTTGTCCCTTTGATTGCCAACCCCTCCTCAACTCACTGCTTCCCATCCTTCTGATTGAAGCCTTACACATCCTCTCTGTCAGTCCAGCCTGGAGTCTTGACACAATCCTCAACTCTTCTCATTCTACATTCCGCAGGCCATATAGAAACACTAATGATCCAATGGCTTACTCAAGTTAATCCCAACCTTACCAATTCTGTTCCTAGTTTTCTTCGGTGTGTGGACATCAGGGTGAGGTGGTAGGTTTATCAAGGCTTGAACCCTCTTATCCATCCATATCCTGCAGCTGAAATCCCAAGACCTTCACCCACTTTTTATTCACTCTTCCTCCCCACCCCTCTTTGTTACCCGGATGCCTCAGGTACGCTCCTCTTGAAACAAAGTTGTGAGGTGGATGAATGCAATCACTCTCAATGTTAGACCTTCCTCCACCTGCCAGCAACACATCCATACATGATTTTATTATTTATTCATTGTATTATTCCTATAACGGCAATATAAGTTTGGAAATTAGGCAGACCTACATTTACAACTCAGCATCTCTTATTTATAGCAAGTAACCCTGGGCAAGTATCTTCCCTTCTTAGTGACTCAGTTCCTCATGTGTTAGACAGAAATAATAGTTGTTAGGTGAAAGGAAACTAGCCAGAGGCTAGATCTTCAAGATCAAGCTTCTTTTCTCTACATGCTAGCTCCTCTTTCTCAACTATCTTAGGAAATAATATAGAAAATCTGTCTATAATTTATATGTAGAAGGCTCATACGGCTATAGCTTCATATTTAATGTTCTATAACTTCAGAGCTGGAATTGACTTTGTGGATAATATAATTTATTTGATTACAGATGGGGAAACCAAGGCTCAGATAGAAGCCAGGACTTTCCTAAGGTCACATGGCTGTAACTGTGAGTTTTTTCTGGTCTCTTGCTCTTACTTTGCCTTTTCTGCTCAAGGCTAGCATTCTTCTACTTAGCCATACCTCTGCTTTTGGCTTTTTGCTTGTTAATGGAGATTATAGTCGAAATAGACTTTTCTGCACTAGGTGGCCTTGAACCTCAGTCCTCAGACCCACACCCTCTCACTCGGCTTGAGTGAGGAAGCTCAGAGTTGGCACTCTACTACTTGAGCCAAACCTCCACTTCTGGTTTTTGGATGATTAATTGGAGAGAAGAATCTCATAGACTTTTCTGCTCAAACTGGCTTTAAACCTCATTCCTTAGATATCACTCTCCTGAATAGCTAGGATTACAGACATGAGCCACCAACGACTGGCTTGAGTTATGTTATCAAGAACCCAGAACACACTAATAACTTTGTGCTTTTCAAAGTTATTCTTATTTTTTAATTTTTTGAGACAAGGTCTCACCTGGAAGTATAGACTGGCCTTAAATGCATAATCCTTTTGCTTTAGCCTTCCAGGTGCTGGGATTACAGTTGCATACCACCACTCTTGGTTCAAATCTACTTCTTGTAGTGGAATAGATGATATTAGTCCTATTTTATGGATGGTAGGAAGTAAGGCTAAATAATATAAGATTTTGAAAGGTATGCCACATCAAAGCAACACCAGAGTCATGAACAGAATTCGGGTTTCTCCACTTGCTATCCAAGATGAAACAAACATCATATACCCCTGTCCCTTCTTCAAGTAGAGTTACAGGGAAGCTTCCAGTATCCTCAGTTTCTCAGAGTCATACCAAATTCCAGGGACTTTAGTAATGGAAAGTTCGTTTGTGAATCATATCTCTTAATAGTAGGGATTTCTTAACATTGTATCTGGGGACTTGAGTTTGGATAGCTGAAGAAAACAAGGAGCAATGGAGGAATATGCTGAAGCCTTCACCTTGGTCATACCATGAGCTTAGTGTGAAGCCCATTATAGAGTCGAGATCGAGATGAATCTATGGATGCCTGGGGCTTTGCTACTCAGGTGAACTGTGCACCCATCAGCAACAAGAAAATCTAGCTACTCTATTTCCTATCCTGAACTTGCTGTAGTTTATTTATCACAGAGTAAGTGTGTGCTGGATGCCAGTGGCTCATGCCAGTAGCTCTAATTCCTGAGCAGCTAGGAGATTTGAAGTTTGGAGTTCAAAGCCAGGCTGGGCAGGAAAGCCCATGAGACTTATCTCCAATTATCAACCAAAATGCTTCAAGTGGAGCTGTGGATCAAGTGGTATAGTGCTAGCCTTGAGAAAAGAAACCTAGGGGACAGTGCCCAGGTTCTGAGTTCAAGGCCCACTACTACACACACCACATACACGCACATATTTGTACACATATACACATAGAGTTAGTGTGTACTTGCAATAGACACAGATCCTCTGACTGATTCCCAAAGTGCACAGTGTGTGTGTGTGTGTGTGTGTGTGTGTGTGTGTGTGTGTGTGTTGGTCCTGAGGTTTGAACTCGGGTATAGGCACTGTCCCTTAGCTTTTTTGCTCAAGGCTAGCACTCTACCACTAAGCCACAGCTCCATTTCTTTTTTTTTTTACTCTTTTTTACTGGCTAATTGGAGACAGCATCTCATGGACTTTACTGCAGAGGCTGGCTTTGAATCATCATCCTCATATCTCAGGCTCCTGAATAGCTCGTATTACAGGTATGAGCCACTGGTGTCTGACTTTGAAATGCACAGTTTTGTTTTTTCTGTTTTTTGGCCAGTCCTGGGCCTTGGACTCAGGGCCTGAGCACTGTCCCTGGCTTCCTTTTGCTCAAGGCTAACACTCTGCCACTTGAGCCACAACGCCACTTCTGGCTGTTTTCTATATATGTGGTGATGGGGAATCAAACCCAGGGCTTCATGTATACGAGGCAAGCTCTCTTGCCACTAGGCCATATCCCCAGCCCTGAAATGCACAGTTTAAAAAAATTTTTTCGTGACCTTGACCTTGACACTAATGAAATTTATTCACCTCTTTAAATTGTATTTGTAGTATATAAAATAAGAACGGAATGGCCTTTGTTCAAGTACTTAAATATAAAAATAAAATATAAACAAAAACATATGATTAAAGGAAACTATATTAAAAGACTGCTATCAAACCATTTCTTAACAAAATGGTATAGTAATAGACGTTCTATATTGACATCTTAAACAACAAGCTCTACTGACAATTTCTAATTGAGGCTAGATTTAAGTGAAACTACAAAGTCTCTGCCACAGTTTCATATGACATAAAATGCCTGTCATTTCTTCTGGTATCCAAGTTAGGGGAACCGGTAAAACTGTGGCCATTGGTTACAGCCTGAATTTATCCTTGAAAGAAATGGTAAGTTTCAGTTAGAGATTAGAGGCTAGAAGACAAAAAGTAACTGTTTACTCTTCCAAGTTTATGAATCCTCCCTATTTCATCTATAATCCTGCTGAAGTCTTGGAGGCTAGGTTAAGAACTCCTCCAGGAGAATGACCGGTTTCTGTGAGACAGAGCAGCATTCAGGCATTAGGAGACTATTTTAAAACCCCCCATCTTCCTCCCACTCTGAGGAGCTTCATAGCCAAGGTTCATAATCAAACCCGCTCTGCTGCCCCCCTCCCCATATACAGACACACAAACACCACACAGAGACACGAAGCCAAACCTTAATCCTTTTCCGTGGTGTGTAATCTGCAAATGCCTCAAGAAGTACTTCCAGTCCTGTGGTGTAATCCCCACACAGTGAGGCAGAGGCCAGAGGACTAACAGTTGAAGTCCAGCCTGGGGCTATATAGCAAGTTTAAGGCCAGCCTAGAGGCTACATAGCTAGAACGGTCTCAAAACAACAAAACCAAACAATACACACACACACACACACACACACAGAGAGAGAGAGAGAGAGAGAGAGAGAGAGAGAGAGAGAGAGAGAGAGAGAGAGAGAGAGAGGGAGGGAGAGAGAGAGAGAGAGAGAGAACCCAGCAGCAAAATAGGTTTGGGTAGATCAGAGACTCTAGGCAAGTACAATTTGTGACGATAAAGCAGGAAGGTGGCTTGAGATCTTGTGATCTTTTCTGAAGCTTTTCCCCTTACCTACCTCCCAAATGCTCCCAGCATCAGAGCAAGCAACAAGTCATATTCCTCCCTGTCTCACTGTTGGACCCTAGACTCCCATTACTCACAAGACTTTGGCAGCCAATGATGCTGTGTAAGAACTGGGGTAGTCTCGCTGCACCTCTGCAAAGTATTAGTCCCTGATGATCCTTCCACCGGAGCCCCTGCTGCCCCAGGCTGGAGCACGCTGGGTCCTCTGCTCCCAGTGTTACCCAGTGGAAAGTCTATAGGTGTCAGCCTCTAGGCTGGCTTGATTCGGGGGCTAATTTTAGGCTACTCTTTCCGCCCTCCCCCTCACCCCCCTCAGCCCGCTCCAGACCGTCTTATCTTACCAGTGCCATTCTGGGAGTGATCCCAGTTAGAAGAGGGAGGCCGCCCACGGGAACTCCTGGAAGGACCAACAGAATGACAGGTGTTTGGTGAAGCAAGGGCTGCACACCCTGCCCCACTGTTGAAATGGGTGACAAGGTGAGGTCCCTGAGCTATAGATGATCCCGCTCTTCTACCAAGGGGCCTGCAAAGGTCAGCTGTGCCGAGCATACCTACCTTGCAGCTAGTGCCTGTTACTTTTCTTCTCTGAGTTAAAGCTCTTTGGATTTCATTTGTCTTTTCTTTAGGGCTCAACATCACACTGTCCTCTCCTGTTCCCTAGTGTGAGGGAGGAGTATGGAAAGAAGCCAGTATACTGGAACACGTTCTCAATCAGTGTTTTGTGAAGTTTAGCGTTTTGTAATGAAGGAGTTTTGTTTCTTTGTTTGTTCTGGTGCCTGGCTTTGAACTCAGGGCCTTGCCTTCTCACTGGCATTACTTGCTTCATGGCTGGCTCTCTACCACCAGAGCCTCACTTTCAGACCAAGAAAAATGACCAGAAACCTACACAAGGTCAAGAGGAGGACTTATTTGTATAAAGAGGTAGTCTGTGCAGCTTTGAAATTGAGGATATTATTGTTGCTGCTGCTGTTTTGATTTTTGTAAGCATAGGATGTGAACTCAGGACCCTAAACTCCTCAATTTACTTGCTTATGGCTGACCATTTGAGCATCTCTTCTAGGTCAAGAAAAATGACCAGCAACCTGCACAGTCAAGAGGAGGACTTCTTTGTGTCAGGAGGAGCTTTTAAGGCTTTTATATTGATGTGTTTTCGTCTTCTTTTCCTTTCTTTTTTTTGCCAGCATCAGATTTGAACTCATTGCCTCAAATGCCTTCAACTTGCTTGGTTGGTGGTCTATCACTTGAGCTGGGTCTCTAGGACTATCAGTGTTTGTAATACTTAAGAAGATCTCGATCTTTTATAAAGAAACTTCTCAATCCACTCATTCACCAGTCTCAGTCTGAAGAAAATGCCTACAGTCTCTGAATCTTTGCAGTCCTAAACCAGCACTAGCACATTAATGTGTCCAGGACTGGGAACTCTATCAAGAGCTCAGCTCTTAAGAGTATCATTTTATCTCTTTGGTTGCCTGTAAGTGATAGAAGTGGCAAAGGCAGAAATTTTTAGACACAGTCAGCTTCTATTTTAGGTGTCACACAAAAAGAATCTGCAAACCAGCATCCTGCCTGCCTCTGGGTAAAAAGCCAGTTCAGCATTAGGTCTGGAAATCACACTATGATCTGATCATGTCTGAGACACTGGAGAAAGTATCCATAAACTATCTATAGATAAAGTTTAGATGTAGAAAATAAAACAGAAAAAGCAAGATATAGTGTCCCTTAAAAAGCTCACATTAGGAAAAAAATGTACACAGAAAGAACTGTATGTTTTGCATAATGCAAAAATGCCACAATTAGCAGGGCACCAGTGGCTCATGCCTGTAATTCTAGCTGCTCAGGAGGCTGAGATCTGAAGATTGCTGTTGAAGTCAGCCCAAGCAGAAAAGTCTCCGTGAAACTCTTACCTCCAATTAATCAATCAAAACCCGGAAGTGACCACTGTGGCTCAGTTGGTAGATCACAAAGAGACTCAAGGATAATGCCCAGTGCCTGAGTTCAAGCCCCACAACTGACAAAAAAGAATGTCACAACTAGAGCCAGGCACTAGTGGCTCACTCCTGTAATTGTAGCTACTCAGGAGGTTTGGATCTGAAGATCCTGATTCAAAGTCAGCCCAGGCAGATAAATTCATGAGGCTTTATCTGCAATTAACTAGAAAAATAATGGAAGAAGTTTGTGACTCAAGTAAGAACACCAACCTTGAGTGGAAAATGCAAGTGAGAGCTTGAGGTGGAGTTCAGGTTCCACTACAGGCAAATAAACACAAAATATGCCTTAAAGAAAAACTCTAGATGCTTCTTGTTATTCCATAACTATGTCAGTCTTTCAAATCAATCTGGGCCACAGGGAGCTACTTTTGAGTTTGGGGTTATATAAATTTTAAGATTTTTTTTTCTATTTTGTGAAGAATCAAATTCAGATTTTGATTAGCATTGCATTGAATCTATAGATGGATTTCAGTAATATAACCATATTTTCCCAATATTAATCTTGTCAATCCATGAACTTGAGAAGCCTTCTCACCCATGAACTTGAGAAGTCTTTTCATTTTTATTTTTTGCCAGTCCTGGGGTTTGAACTCAAGGCCTGAGCACTGTTTCTGGCTTCTTTTTGTCCAAGGCTAGCACTCTACCACTCGAGCCACAGCACCACTTCTGGCCTTTTCTATTTATGTGGTACTGAGGAATTAACGCGGGACTTCATGCATGGTAGGCAAGCACTCTACCATTAAACCACATCTACAACATTTGCAGCCCCGCCTTTTCATTTTCTAATGTCTTAATTTTCCTTAGTGTTTTATAATTTTCACTGTAGTCATCCTTAACCTAATTAGTTAAGTTTATTCATAGGTGTTTGTGTCCTTTTTTATATCTTTCTCTTGCTTTGTTGCTCTGGCTAACAACCTAAGCACTATATTGAATAAGAGTAGAAAGAGTAGACATATCTCATTCTTGAATTTTAAAGAGAATGCTTTTAGTTTCCCTCATTTAGTACAGTGTTGGCTATGGACTTCTTATAAGTCATTTATTTTGTTGACATATGATCATTCTAGTCCTAGTTTCTCCAGAACTTTTAGCATGAAGGGGTATTGAATGCTGTCAAAGGGTTTCTTCTGCATCTATTGATATTATGTGATTTTTTGTCACTGATTCTATTAATTTCCTATATTATTTTCATTGATTCATTTATATTGAACCATCCTATATCCCCAGAATGAAACCAATTTGATCATGTATGATATCTTCATGCTGATTTTTTTTTAAACAGGGTCTTTCTATATAGCTCTCTTTACTCCCCCCCCCAAATAAATTTTCTGAAATTGTGAATCAGGAAAAAAATCTTTCCTCCTTTGTTTTTCTCAGGTTTGGTTTTTTGCTTTATTTATTTATTTATTTATTTATTTATTTATTTATTTATTTATTTTTATTTATTTGGTGTGTGTGCCAGTCCTAGGGCTTAAACTCAGGGAGAGGGCACTCACTGTCCCTGAGGCATTTTCCTGCCCCTCAAGGCTACTAGCACTCTACTACTTCCAGCTTTTGGGTAGTTATTCTATATTAGACTCTCATGAACTTTCCTGCTGGGTCTGGCTTTGAACTGTAACCCTCAGATCTCAGCCTTTTGAATAGCTAGGATTACAGGTGTAAACCAGTGGTAATCTGCTCGCATGTATTTGTCACAGTAATGAAAAGTCTGACCCACACATTAGCATTTCATTTTCTTTCTTTGAGTTTCTATCTTTTCCTGTAGCTTACTCATCTGGTCTCACGTTACTCATTTTGTAGTATATTAACCTCATTTCTCATCAATGTGTATTCTGATATTTTAGCAACTCTTCCATACTGAATCTGGGTCTAAAACTTGTTTTCTTTTCACACTAGTGTGAAGGTTAGGCTTTTAGTGCACCTTGTGTTATTTTTTGTTGTTTTTGTTTTGTTCAGTTTTTTGCTAGAAGGCCAGACATGATATGCTTGGTAAAAGGAACCAACATAATGTCCCCTACACTGAGATTTTGTTTATCAAGCTAGGGGTTAGGCTATGTTTACTATTTCCATAGCTGTGTCAGAAGTTAAATTTTTTCTGACGTCCTTGTTTATTTCTTCCCTGTTGTCTTTGAAGTTTTCCAGAGAATTATTTATTTATTCAGTGCTAGTATAGAGGCTTGAATTCAGGGTCTAGGTGCTGTTCCTTAGATTTTTGTTTTTGTTTTTGTTTTTTGCTTAAGGCTGTCATTCTGCCACTTAAGCCACAGCTCTACATCCAGCTTTTGGGTGGAAAATTGGCAATAAGAATCTCACAGGCTTTCCTGCATGGGCTGGCTTCTATCCATAATCCTCAGGTCTCAGACTCCTGAGTAGCTAGGATTATAGGTATGAGCAACTAGTGTCCAGCTTGAAACATTTTCAAGTAAGGTCTGTGATAATGCAATTATTTCAGTACACTGTTGTTAAACAGGACTATAATTGATGTGGAGGTAATATATGGAGCAAATGGTATTATCTATTGTCCAATGATTAGATCACAATATTTTATTGAGGTTTATACTTCTAAGCTATGACTTTCAGAAATGCTTCTCAAGCCCCCCCCCCCCCCCCCCGCACTCCTTGTAGAGATAGGAAGCCACAGGGGGACTGGAGTTGTTTATTTTTCATATACATCTGGAAAAGAGTAGAGGAATCTGGAGTTAAATACTAACTGTCTCTGTCTAGAAGGCTTGAGGGGGTTGGAATTGGGTGCTCCCTTTTCTCAATTCAGATAGTCTCTAAGAAAAACCCAGGGAGGTATAGGTGAAACCATTCATTTTGAGGGCAAGACTATTTAGGAAGAAGAGAAAATTTTGTGTGCATTTGAAAAAGGCTACTGCTGGTAGTAAGCAGGCATTATACTTCATGCTCCATTGAGATAACTTGGATCAAGATCCTGGTGAGAAAGCAACACTGTAAAAAATTAAAAACAAGACAAAGCAACAACAGCAGAACCTATGGATTCATGCTATGACTGAGTTCCTCAGAAAGTTCTGGTTTGCTGATAAATTTAAATTTTTTTAAATTATTTATTCATTTTCAGTCATGGGGCTTGAATTCAGGGCCTGGGTATTGTCCCTGAGCTTTTGTGCTCAGGGCTAGTGCTCTACCACTTGAGCCACAGCTCTACTTCTGGCTTTCTTGGTAGTTAATTGGAGATGAGTCTCATGGACCTTCCTACTGTCTGGCTTTGAATCATTATCCTTAGATCTCAGCCTCTTGAGTAGCTAGGATTACAGGCATAAACCACTGGTCCCCGGCTGCTGTTAAAACTTAAAAAAAAATGACAGGTAACACTGTATCATGCACAACACTAATGCATATATACTTCTGATGCATATATACTTTGAGGAATGGGTAGATATAGCTAACTAGCAAATGGAATACCTTGCATAGTTATCTTCTTAAAAATTTTTATTACTATATATTACTTGCACAATGGGTTTCACTGTGATTCACCTTTTCTATTATCCTCTCTCATCCCTTTCCCGTCACATCCCTAAGAGTTCCTGTTATATAGCTTTATGAGATTGCCTTATTTCACTAAACATGATTACTAGTTCTGTCCATTTTCTTCCAAACAAGATAATTTAGTTTTTTAAACTGTATTTCTTTGTTTTTTCTTTTTTCATTCTGGGGATCAAACCCAGGACATTGCACTTGCTAGGTAAGGACTGAGCTACATCTCAGCCTTAATTTAGTTTTAATAGATCAATAATACTCCATTTTACACACACACACACACACACACACACACACACACACACATTTTCTTTAACCAGTTATCCATTAATGGGCACATACACTGATTCTATAACTTGGATATTGTTAATAGTGTTACAATAAACATAAATGTGTATCTCTGTTATATACTGACTTTAATTCCTTTGGATATACACTCGGGAGTTGAATAGGTCTATCATATAAGTTTTTTAATCTAGGAACTTTCATAGTGATTTCAATAGTGCCTGCATTAATTTGTTTTGCCAGCTATTCATCTGACAGGGGATTAATATCAAGAATAATATATAAAGAATAAGAAATTAAATACCAGGAGAGTAAATTGTGTGTGTGACAGAGAAAGAGAGAGAGAGACAGAGACAGAGAGACAGAGATAGACAGAGAGGGAGAGAGAGAGATGAAAACTGAATTCAGGGATTTGTACATGGACTCTGTCATTGAGTACACTTGTAGCCTTTATCATTTTTGTGGTAAGAACACTTAACATCATCTTCTGTTTTTGAACAATATTGTCATTAACTATAGTCACAATGCCATGCAATAGACATCCTAAACTGTTTTTTAACTCCTAAATTGTCCACACTAAGCTTCCAGGAGAAAAGATTAAGCTTTTCTGCTGTGATACTGGTTCATGTTAGAGAGTTCTGCTTATGGATTTCTACCCTGGTAAACTGTAATTCTTCTGTATTTACTTGTATGTCTCTCCAATTTAAGGGCAAAATTTTATACTGTGAACTCAGTCTCTAATGGACTTAAGATTGCTATTTCTGTTAGCTCCTTCTTATTTGAATAGGAATGGAAAGTTTCAAGCTTTCTACATGCTGACTATAAACAGGAAGTCCTTTGATACGTTTTTAAATTTCCTTTGAGATTTCGAGGATTACATAGAAGTGTATTTTTTAATATCAAAATGTTTAAAGACTTCTACTGTTATCTGTTATCTACTTCTAGTTTTATTACTTCGTTGTCAGAATGGCCAATGCACAATTATCATTCCTTTGGATTTGGGGCTGTTTTAGTCCCATTAAATGGTCTCTCTTAGTTGGTATATGTTCTATGAGAGATTGAAAAGAATATGTATTCTGCAATTTTGGGGTGTAGAAATTGGTATATGTCAATTAGATCCTGTTGGTTGGAGTATTTTTCAATTCTGTATGCTTGCTGATTTTTAATCAGTTGCTGAAAAGTGGATGCTGAAGTCTTCAAGTGTAATCACAGATTTGTCTATTTCTCATTTCACTGCTATTACTATTTTATGTATTTTCAGTTTCTGTTGTGATCATTTAGGAACACTTTTTTCTGATGTACAGATCTTAGTCATTATGTTATGTCTCTCTGTATTAATTTTCCTTGCTTTTAAAGTATGTTAGATACAAATGGGCAATCTTTTTTTTTTTTACCATTTTACTTTTGATGATCCATTTTTGAATTTGAAATGACATAGATACATAGAAGACAGATAGAGCTATTTTAATCAATTCTTACTTTTAGTTGTTTTAGTTGTTTGTGTCCTGTGCATCACTTGGAACATTTTTAGATCTCATGTGGTTTATAGTAGTCATTTAGTGCATATCTTTGTATCGTTTTTAGAGGTTTCAAAATGACATTAAAATATACAGAGGGTTGCATACATGACTTATCAGGATTTTATTAACATTTTACAACTGCTTAACAAGTGGTAAACATCCCTTTAGGAGCCTTCCTTTATCTTCACTGCTTTCTAAATATCATTGTCTTGAGTATCAGATGGTGTTACAATTCTCATTTTCATTATCAAATACAACTTATAAAACTATTTTGTTAGCTGTGGTTCCAATAGAAGTTCCATTTTTAGATCTTTTTGGTGCTATTTTGGTCTGTTTTTCTAGTACCTCTGGGGCTCTTCTCTGTGTTCAATTGCCTGAGGAGATGGAAGAGCTTTCCCTACCTATCATTGTCCTCAGGCAGGGTTGGGATTCTCTGTACTGCAAGACAAAGTATCTTCTCAGACTTCCCTTATTTCCGCACCCTGTAAATCTGATTTTATACAGCACTCTGCTTCTCTCTTTCTCTCTGTGTACTAGAGCTTGGACTCAGGGCGTGGGCACTGTCCCTTAGCTTTTTTTCTTAAGGCTAATGCTTTCCACTTGATCCACACCTCAACTTCTATGGTTTTAGTGGTTAATTGGAGTCTTGCACGCTCAGCACAGGTGGCTCATACCTGTAATCCTAGCTACTCAGGGGGCTGAGATCTGAGTTCCATGCCAACCTGGGCAGGAGAGTCTCTGAGACTCTTATCTCCAATTAACCACCAGAAAACCAGATGTGGCACTGTAATGTGAAGTGGTAGAAGGCTAGTCTTGAGCAAAAGAGCTCATGGACAGTCCCCAGGTCTTGGCCCCACAACCAACCAAAACAAACAAACAAAAAGGCCTCATGGATTTTCCTGCCTAGACTGGCTTCAAATTGAGATCCTCACATCTTAGAATCCTGAGTAGCTAGATGTGGATGATGTCTGCTGGCTACTCAATGTCGCTGCACAGTGAAAGGGAGAGATGGAAAGCTACTCATTCACATGATTGCTTTATTGCCAGTGGAATGTGGAGGAGGGCTTGGTAAATCCTGCTTGCTGATGCTGTCAGGCTCACCTCCTGCAGAGGGGACTTCTATATGATTTAGAGAAGGTTTAAGCTTTGATTTTCTGGAGAGATTTCTTCTATTGTTAGGTTTGGGGGGGGGGGGGGCCAGGTAATAGCCTGGATTGCCTCTTGCTGGACACATAAGAAGCTCTAACTGCTGTATTGTTACTTCAATCCCAGGGTTCCTTCCCCTTAACTACTTTATACAATCATTTAACTGATTCCTAAATTGTTTTCAGAGTTTATATTTTGTTGGAAGGAGCAGTGAGAAGTGAAATGTCTACCATCTTGTCTGGATCTGAAGTTCAGTTAACAGGACCTTATAGTATGAAATTCTTCAAAGAGATATTTTAGACAGTTCTGGATTCTAATAGTCTGTATGTAAATTCAGTGATTTTGATACAGGATATCTTCAGTTAATGCAGCTATACAAAATACATTTGAAGATCCCAGGGCAAAGCTTCGCACAGATGACCCATTCAATAGACACTTAATATATTTTCCCAGAAATCATCTAGTTCAAACCACCTGTTTTAAACATAAGGTGACAAAGGCCTAGATAAAAATAAGGGAGTCTTTCACATGTTCTGCAATTCACATATACCCAAGTGACATTTTTTTCCCTAAATTCGCAAAGCATTCTTTTCCAATTCTTAACTATTTGGTTTCTTACTTCTATTATGTTAGTTCTGCCTCAGTTGGATAGAATTTGAACACTGAAACTAGTAACAACAATTTATACTTGAAATGTACTTCAAAATTCATCAATTTCTTTTGTAGTTATGATTTTCCTTGGTGTCACAATCACATGAGAGTAACACAAGGTAGAGATTATTCCTTTTACAAATAAACATGGTAGGGAATCAGATTCATCCAGAATTAATTCATCACTCGGTATTAACTCGACCCCTTCCCATGTGAAACTAGACCTTTACTGGGTGAGAGAGGAATAAATATAGTTGATTTGAAGGTGGACATTTTAACAGGCTCTGGGCCAGCTAATGCAGTGGGTTACTTTGGGATATAATGAATAGAGTCCAAGTTCAGGATTATATTTTATATAAAGTGCCACAGAAACTTGGTGTTCAAGTTACAAAGCCTCCCAGAGGTTGTGTTAATACACACCTGTAATTCCACAACTTGGGAAGCTGAGGCAGGACAACCATAAATTCAAAACCAGCTTGGACTACATAGCAAGATCCTGTCTCAAAAAAAAAAAATCCTCCTAAAATGGATGAAATTATCTGTATCTGGCACCTCATGCCAGAGGATATTTCAAATCAGAAAGGTGTTTGCCAAATTCCAGTTAGAAAAAGGGCAGTTTTGAAAGGTAAGATTGAAATTTGATATAGAAAACAGTTATAGCTTGGTCAACAATATGATAGCTGAATAAGCTATAGTTCATATAGTGAAACTGATATGTCCACTAAAAATCAGAGACTGACATATATTGAAGGGGCAGATGGTCAATATTAAGAGAGAACAAAATGTGTACATTTAGATTCATTTCTGTATAGATACAGAATTTAAAACATTCTACAGTTAACAACTATTTATTGATTATAAGAATCATGGACTGGGGCTGGGGATATAGCCTAGTGGCAAGAGTGCCTGCCTCGGATACACGAGGCCCTAGGTTCGATTCCCCAGCACCACATATACAGAAAAAAACGGCCAGAAGCGGTGCTGTGGCTCACGTGGCAGAGTGCTAGCCTTGAGCGGGAAGAAGCCAGGGACAGTGCTCAGGCCCTGAGTCCAAGGCCCAAGACTGGCCAAAAAAAAAAAAAAAGAATCATGGACTAATCCACTGCATTGTGATCATATTGTATTTGTAAATTAATTGTTTAAAGATAATGTGTCAAGGGCCTGAAGGGGACTAAATAAAACTAAGGAAAAAGGAAGGTGCAGAGCAGTATTGTTAGCTTAATCAGAAGCATCAGGGCTGGAAGGTAGAAATTATTTTTTATAATGTTAGGAACTTTACAAGGTACCTTTACATGCTAGCTTGGTTAATTTATACAAGTACCCCGTGTAGTAGGTACAATTATTATCCCCATTTAAAGATGAAGCTTCTAAGGTATATAGGCAGGAAGTGGTTTCACAAAGCCATACAGATAGCAAATAGCATAACTCGGACTAGAACCCTAGTCTCTCCATGTCCCATGCATTGGAGGCTGTATACATAAGGTTCTTAGAGAGGGAGGCTCCTCTGTGGGAACTCTTTTTCAGTCTGGAGGAAATAACGTTTAAGTCCATTCTCCCTAAGTTAATGTGTGAGAATCCTTGCTTGAGAGGGGACCCTGAGGAGGAGTGAAGAGCCTGGTCACTGAACAGGTCTGCCCCCCACTTGAATAAACAAACGTGCATTCCTTTTGTGAAATAAGTTGGAGTCAGTCTTGTCCTCACAGCTGGTCACCAACAGAACCCTCACTCTAACAGTGATCTTCAGAACCAGCTATCCTCTCTGATGCCTGTATTGTCTTTAACAAGAGCATATTTAACCCACCTGCAGTTTATGTCTTTGTAAAGTGATTCATCTATTCAGGCTAGGTCAGGGTACTATTTGTGGGAGGTTAGCTACGTGTCTTAGCTAACATATAGCAACCACTCACACACACATGAAAGGTTGAAAAAAACTTTTAAATTTTAAACAAAAAATTATCAACAAACCAAACATTTTCAGATTGGAACACAATTACAAAAGAGAGCTAATGAACTCTCTGGCAGTGGACGAAACCAATTGGTAGTGAACATCCTGACTAGCTGGTACATCCATACCACAGCATTGTGACAGGCTTAAGATAACACATAACCAACATGGTTGAAAGAAAATTTCTTTTTTTTTTTTGGCCAGTCCAGGGCCTTGGACTCAGGGCCTGAGCACTGTCCCTGGCTTCTTCCCACTCAAGGCTAGCACTCTGCCACCTGAGCCACAGCGCCCCTTCTGGCCGTTTTCCATATATGTGGTGCTAGGGAATCGAACCGAGAGCTTCATGTGTAGGAGGCAAGCACTCTTGCCACTAGGCCATATTCCCAGCCCTGAAAGTAAATTTCTCACAGTACTGTATCTTGGCAAATTCATACCTTCTGCTGATGTAACTGTCATTTTTTTTTGTTTCTTTGGCCAGTCTGGGGGCTTGAACTCAGGGCCTGAGCACTGTCCCTGGCTTCTTTTTGCTCAAGGCTAGCACTCTGCCACTTGAGCCACAGCGCCACTTCTGGCCATTTTCTATATATGTGGTGCTGAGGAATCGAACCCAGGGCTTCATGTATATGAGGCAAGCACTCTTGCCACCAGGCCATATTCCCAGCCTCCAACCGTGTCATTTTGTAAGCCCAGAACAAGTGAAAATCATGTTCTCAAGGAAACCACACATTGCACATCAATCATGCATCAATTGCATGATGTTTATGCACCTCTGTAGCTGACATTAACACACACTACACATAACACTGGCCATATATCTAAGGCCTCCTTCTACAGCTGCCTGATTGATCCAGCCTAGAGAGAAGGCTAATTGCTTCACTTTTGTTTGCATCTCTGTGTTGGCATGTCAGAAAGTCTTTATGGCACATTAATGGACAATACCAGCTAGATAGTTAACATCAAAGTCTTGAAAAATTCTCTTTATCTGAATGCCTAAATGACCTATGGGACCAGATGCTACTGGTTACAGTAAATGTATACAAATATTCTTACTAGAAGTTACTTCTCAAAAGACTAAATTTATTATCTGTTCTTAAGCCAGAGGCACTGTTAAACTAGAATCCAGAATGTTATAGTTCAGAACTAGGATATGTGCTCACAAAATACAGAAACAATCCTGACTACAGGCATACAGTGAGAGGAGAATGGATGATACCTTATGAGAACTGGTGTGGCCAATTATATATAGTGAGGTGATACTAGAGAATTTGGTCTTTGAACAGTGATCACCTAGTGGCTTAGTTTACTATTCTTTATCTGACTGTCTAGGGGACCAGTGATGTTGCAGTTGTAGAAGCACAAAGGAGGCTCAGGAGTCACTTGCCTTGAGGATACACTAACAGCAAACATACTAACAGGACATATTAATGGTCACCTACCTCCCCTGACTCTAAAAGCAAATCCACAAGCACATGTTCCAGCAGAAAAACACACAAAGAAAATATACATCTTACAGTATTCTTGAAAGAAGTTTCTAATAGTATAAAGACAAGCTTTGAAAGAAAATGTCAGTCATGATAATGGAAGATCCTTTTCTTTGGGCCTATTGTGAACAATCTTAACTGGCTAGGTCCATTTCTGTATCACTCTCTTTTCCCTTCTATACTCATCTCCACAAACGAGACTCTGGAGGGCTAGTGTATGGTACTCGGAGTCAGAATATAAAGCTATGAAAATGTTTGAAAGGCAACAAAGCTTTGGAAGAGACATCAAGTTTACTTCCAAAGCTTTAGAAAACATCAAGGGACAGAGCATTGGACTTAACATAGAAACCATTGGTTTCACACATGCCAACTTCTGAACATATTTTGTTCAGCTCTTCCAAGACATACAGGCTTCAATCAGACAGCTGCTTTCAGATCAAACTTATTTTTTGTGAAGACAAGTCGCAGAGCATGCAACATGCTTTTACTTGCATTGACATCTAAAGGACATGTGGCTGCCATGACTGGTGAAAATAGCAATACTTCCTATTAAGGGACAGCACAGATTGTCAGACCCACAGACAGAGAATCAGAGAAGACATATTGTGTAGGGCTTGAAAAGTAGTATTTTATGCCTTGGAAAATTTTCTATGTTGCCATCAAATACAGAATTGCCCTTTAAAGATAACAAAACCAGAATTCTTTATGAGCCACAGTATTTCTCTTTGTCCTTTGTTTTATGTTACTTGGTAGGCCATGCATCTCTTCATATTATATAAAAATAACTCCAGGGGAAAAAACTTTAAGGCTTAAGCCATGTTGACTTTTTGTTTTTAAAGATCCGTATAAAAATTTAGTCTAGATTTGGCACTTAGGAGAAAGCAACTGGAGTTGGCTGGAATCCTGTCTATTGTATCATGCATTTCTGGGAGGGAGAGGCTTGAGGGTGGAGGACGTTTGGGTAAAGGTATTATCAAATCACTGGGAACTATGTGAGGAAGTGAAAACAATCTTTCCAAATATAAGCCAAAGTAGAGCATAGTAAACCCTTTTGAGAGAATTATTTTTCTTAAAGATAATTTATATTTCCCTAATAACTATTTACAAAAAGGCCACTGGTATAAAATATTCTTGTAGAAAAGTTTCCAAATTATATATCCAAGTCTAATAGCATGAAGAAAATGTATTATGTGCTTAATAAACAGTGGGTAACAAAAAATTTGATGAGAATCCTTAAAAATTTCTGCTAAATACAGGTCAAAGTTAATTTTGTTTGAAAGCACCTTTTAAAGAGATTAGGATTCAGGAGAGGCATGGAGGCTCATGCCTGTAATTCCAGCATTTGGGAGGCTGAGGCAGGAGGTCAAGAGTTTGAAGCTTCCCTAGGATACATAGCGAGTGTCAGACCAGCTTGGGCTACTGGGAAATGTCTCACTTTCTGTGAAGGGAGAGATATGTATCTCAGACAAAAGGTGTTCCATGCATGCTGGCAGTCAACAAGTGATCTGATGGTGACTTTCCAAAGGTACATGTGCTCAAAATATCATGTGCTTTACATTCTTGCTCTGATGATGCCAGATTGTTTCACGTTTTCTTTTGTATAGTCAACCCCATTCCTGAATTTCTTCTTTAAAAAGTCGAGCCTGTTAGATGTTTCTGAAGTATATTATTTAGGTTTGTTTTATTATTGTGATAAATCTGTCATTCCATCAACTAAGTAACTTAAAAAAAAAGGTTCATACAGAATCTGAGCATGGCCACCAGCACAGGAACAGATCATGACTCATACTTGGAAGAGATACATAGTGACCATAGGCCCATGAAACTTGTATAGGAAATAGGCAGAGGTCAGGTTAGTGGACAAGACAGTGGCAGGTGGTTAAATGCCTTCCAATTTAAGTAGGGTAGTCACAGGAGAATGGAATTTCTGCTTGAGGATCTGGAAAGGCAGGACATTGGGGGAAGGGTCACATTTCTGTCACAGCATAGGTGCTCCATGAGAGTGTTAAATCAAAGCTGTACTAGACCATCTTTTCTAATATTCCTGAAACATTCCTTCAGGAATCTCCTCCCTACTGCTGGTAATAGCAGATAATTACTGGGCTTCTAGCCCAGGGATTCTCCCCTAACCATTTTCTTCCCTTACATTTTTAAATGACTATAAAAATTAGAGAGGTAGTTGGTGTTAAAAATAAATACATATTTTTAAGAATGTTTTCTTTTAAGAAAACAATAACAGGATACTCAGAGAGGATAAAACAAACTGACTACACATGTAGAACCTAACACTTAAACTGGCTACATGGCCTTAAATACACAACAAAATATAAAGCAGTCTGTAAAAAATTTTTGATTTTGCTTTTGGAAACAGAGTTGTTGTGTACAGCTGCTAAGTTTGGAGTTGTACTGAAAAAAACCCTTCATTATTGGTTCATTTCATGTTGCATCTAATAAATAAGCTTTGGCAGTGTGCACTGCCCTTCGACAGGTCCTTTAGAAAAATATGAGACTTGGGGTTTTTAATTAGATTTGAAAACTACATTTTGCCACTTTACTTTTTGGTTCTTTCTCTCATCACACTGTATCTAAAGTATCACCCTAGTTACACATTGTAAAATACAAATTGAGATATGGGAAAATGTCATCTTTTTTTTTTTTTTGCTGGTATTGGGGATTGACACCAAGCCCTCATGCATGACAGTCAAGCATTTTAAACTGTGATACATCCTAGTCTGATATTCCTTTTGACAACTCTCTTCACAAAGTGAGGATATAGCCTTTAGATCAAAATTAAGTGTAGAAATATCAAAATTATTTGTATAAATAAGAAAGCAAATAGTCAACTGGAAAGTAAGGATGATTTAAGTTATATAATATGAGGGCCAAATTATGGAAGGAGGGGGATCAGAGAAGATACATTAAGACATCTTAATGATTTTAAGAAATCATTTTAATGTTTTATGACTAGAAAATTGTGTGTGGTGGTATGCATGACTGGAGAGACTGGGGAAGGATCATGAATTTGGGTGAAGGCTGGGCTACACAGTGAGACCTTGTCTCAAAGAAAACAAACACACAAACAAAAAACGAGACATAGAAAAAAGGTCCCTATTTATGAATGAAAAGATCCAAATTAGTTCTTTAAAAAGAGAAAGAAAAAAGCCACCAAAAATAAATGAGTAGAAAAATGGCTCAAATTTACATATGAAATCAATCAATCAAAATAAATTAGAATTCTCTGGCCAAAGAAGGTGGGGGTTTTTTTGGGTGGGGGCGGGTCTATCATTTATTTAGCTTTGGGTAATCAAATTATCTCGACTATTCTCTTCTACACTTAAATTATACCCCTAAAAGGAAGTCACCCTTTCAGAGAAAAGAAACTAACAAAGTGGTTGGTGCTGAAGATATTTCTGCATTCACAATTGGATGTGACAGTCAATAGGGAGGTCTCTTTATGTCATCTAAATTTTTAGCTTAAAAACATCCACAGTGTGGGTGAGGACCTGGGTTTCACTGGCATTGATAGTTCTGGAAATGCTGACAATGTATAAAGCATGGTACAAACCACTGGAGGTCTATTCTATGCCCCACATGTGAAAGTGTCAAAACAATGAATATCCAATAGGGAAGATGAGAAAGGTCAGCAAGTATATCAGTACCAAGGTGAAAATTTTGTTAAAAAAACAGAAATGTACTCACTACCTTATGACCTTATGTATGTAACTGTAACCCCTCTGTACATCACCTTGACAATAAAATTTTTTTAAAAAAGAACACACTCCTTTGTACATGAGAGGCTGGACTAGAAGACAAAGTTACACACTTAGACAAAGTAAAATACCTACCATATTTCAAAAGGAGTGCCAATTACATACAAAAGTCCATAAAGTTCAGGTGATGTCTAGATAAGAAAAACTATTGGCTTTTAAAAAAATAAAAAGTCCTAAGAAAGCGCTCAATTTGCAAAACAACCAAATAACCACACAGACAATATCTCAGGCAAGTACAGAGCATTGACGTTTTCAGTGGCTTCCTGGACTGATGCTGATAATGCTATTAATAACTATTTAAATCTCACGAGCTTAGAACAAAAACTTTAGACTGTAGTATGTTCAGGTTTACCTATGGGCTAGCTATACAAAAGAATGGATTGACTAAAAAGAGTATAATAACAAAACTGAACTGGGGAATGGGTTGAGAAGAGATTGATGTAATAAGAAATTTCCTTCTATGTTCTAAACATCCAAGCACCTATACTGCCAATTTTAGGTAGCACCCCATGACTCAGAATATCTGAAATTGTTTTCTTTTATAATAGTCTGCAATTCACAATACCATATTTCCATCCTTTCAATAAAGTTGCAGTTTTCCAGTAACAAGATTTCCATTTTTTTCTCATGTAGTAAAGTAGTTGAGGTTGCTCATTTAAGAAAAACAGATAGTAGAACCAGTCTAAAGTTTCTAAAGTTCAATCACATTTTAAAATAACACATTCTCTTGCCTATATACTCTGGACTTCTTAACTGGCAAATACTGGCCATTTAAATTAGTGAGCATCCTAAATCCCCTTCTAAACTCTTAAGAGGGAAAGCTGTGTCCTGGTTGGACCCATTTACGCCAACTAAAAACAGCATAGCCCTTTTTTTGGTACAAGGACAATTATGGCTGCTACAGGTGCTCCTAACACAAAATCAGGCAAGTGAAGAGTTCACTTTTTATCAAAATAGCCTGTCTCCTTTATGTTGTCCTTAGCCTGGGAGATGACTACGCCTTCTGGGAGTATGTCTTCACAGAAGCCCCAGCTTTCAGAAATATCCAGGAATCCATGGATTTCAATGTCCTTAGAAATGTCAGTGTCTTCAGAAACATTCATGGATCCAGAGATGTCCACATCTCCAGAGATATCTATGGCTCCAAGTTTGTCCATGACTTTACAAGAGTCAGGGTGGGGCTCTCCACACTGGTCTTTTGCTTGATCCACCTGAGCTCGAAGGCCTCCTTCCCTGGACAGGGTACGATTCTCCATCAAGGTATTTAAGTCTCCCTCACTACCCATAAAGCCAAGAGGATTGGTCAAAGGACTTCCCAAATGCTGGGATAATGCATCCCCAGAATCAGGGCAGGTATAGATATCTTCTTCTAGTAGCTCACCATGGCTTTTCAGTTTCTGTCTCAGGGGCAAGGAATGGTTAAAAAACAATTAGACAAAGAAAAAACTGGGCAAAAATACATAGATCTGTAATTTTACTGCCATTATTTATATTGTAGCAAATTATCTTTGCCCCTCATATTGCTAAACATCTTCATTACTTGCCATATTATTTTAAAATCTATGCCATTAATGATCCTCAAAAGAACTCAAGCTTATATCTGTAAGCCTCTTATTAATGTAATATTACTACTGGAATAAAACAGGGAAAAGGAAAGGTATTTCATATACAGTTTCCTTTTATCTTTATAAGAAATTACTTAAAGGTTACCTTTATTTTATACATGAGGAAATTGAGGCTCACAGAATTTATTATATGTCTCAAATACACATCTGGGAAGTGGAAGCCTGGGGTCTGACTGTACAGTCTTTTTTTCCCCAACACTGGGGTTTGAACTCAGGGCCTCAAGCTTGTTAGCAGGTACTCTACCACTTGATAATGCCTGCCTAGAAATCCTGTGGCCCTAAATTCATACCCCAGTACTTCCAAAAGGGGTGCTGGTGGCTATAGTTATTTACTTATAGGCATCAAAAGAGATATACCTTATCTGGCCTGTAGTAGGTACACACTTCCTAAATAGCATGTCCTTTCCAAGAATTCTTTTTTTAAGAAGAACAACTCATCTGTCCTTTAAATAAACTGCTAGGGATGCCTACATTTCCTTAGCAGCTCAGTATTTCCCATGTTTTAGAAAGAAATCCTTGTGATTAAACTTTGGATTTTTTTGTGGCTGTAAAGCAAAATCAATAAATAGCAATGAATATTTGATGAGTAAACATTATATGGGAAAAAGGAAAGAATTTTCTTTGGTAAGGTTTACCTAATTGAAAAATATATCCATTTCATTATTCTGATAAGCTCATTCAAAGTGTTATTCTCTTGATAGATAACAAATATTGGTATAATTTCCTGGTTATTCCCTCTTGTTATTCCTAATCATTCTATTCAATCCTTATGTTTAACTATCTGGGTGGGATATTTGCCACACTATGGGAAGAAAAAGAGTTTTGCAGAATGGACACTATGAAGACATATTAGGAAGCTTTGGGGCCTACCCAGAAGGGGCAAGAGAATCTCTTTGGGGGGACCTTTCTCCTCACCTTTTCTAGTTCATGCACCCGTGCCTTCAGCATTGT
This sequence comes from Perognathus longimembris pacificus, assembly GCF_023159225.1. NCBI lineage: Eukaryota > Metazoa > Chordata > Mammalia > Rodentia > Heteromyidae > Perognathus > Perognathus longimembris. Next base: position 67,255,669 of record NC_063188.1, on the reverse strand, counting down.
TTTCTCTTTCGTCATTTCCAAAAGTCTCTCTATTATACTCTGTTTGGGGTGTAGCCCTTTGTCAAAGCGGTTATACATCCCACACCAGAACCTTGAATAGATAAAAAGAAACACAAAGTGGGTTAATGGGTTAGTTTAGCTAGAGGAACTGCAATATTTTCTTTTTTCCAGGAAGGTAGTAACCTGGTGGGTGGAAAGATATCAAAAGCAATATGATTTTGATGACATTAAAATATGGTAAATGTAGGGGCTGGGAATATGGCCTAGTGGTAGAGTGCTTGCCTTGCATACATAAAGCCCTGGGTTCTATTCCTCAGTACCACATATCTAGAAAAAGCCAGAAGTGGTACTGTGGCTCAAGTGGTAGAGTGCTAGCCTTGAGCAAAAAGAAGGCAGGGACAGTGCTCAGGCCCTGAGTTCAGCCCCAGGACTGGAAAAAATAAAATAAAATAAAATATGGTAACTGTACCTGGACACAGATGACTCATAGTTCAAAGCCCAGAATCATACCCCCGCCACACCCCCCCCCCCCCGCAAAAAAATACAATCTGAAGAATGACATTCCCAGTAGAAAGATCTCTAGAAGGTGATACTTTGGACTTCAGAAAACTTGAGGTTCTGCACGGTGTGTGACTGAACTCTAGAGCCTTCAAAGTACATAGTCACTATGTATTCTGAATATTGTTTCTTAGCTAGATGAATAGCTGGTAAATATTTTCTCCAATTATGTAATCGGTCTCTTCACTCTCTTGAGTGTTCCCTTTGCTCTGTAAAAAACATTGAAGTATGGTATAATCCCATTTGTCTATGTTTGCAAATTATATATTGAACTCAATTCTAATATGTAATTAATATGTGTTATTTTCAAAATAAAATAATTCTTGGAAACTACAAAAGAAAACGAGATTATTTTTTAAAAATCAAACTTTTTTGAATATTTTTATTATCTTTAAGTAGTTATACAAAGGAATTGCCATTTAACAAAGTAATTTATGAATACAGTTCATCTTGATCAATGTCACCCCTTTCAACATACCCACCCATCTCAACTCACCCAAAGGGTTGGTTATTGCTTTTCTGTTTGTTTGTTTGTTTGTTTGTCAAGTCTGAGACTGGGACTCAAACTCAGTATCTGCTGCTTTCACTCATTGGCTTAGTTCTCTACCAACTGAGTCACACCTCTAATCTCCATTTTTTTTTTTTGCTTCTGGTACTAAAATTTGATCATAAGACTTTAGGCTTTATAGGCAGGCACATTTACTTTGCAATCCGTGCCCCTCCAGCCCCAAATTCAACTTTTTATTTGAGATTTACAGACTCATATGTAGTTTTAAGAGATAATAAGGGGGAGTAGTGCCAGCAAAATGGCAGAATAGGAAATCCTAGATTCACCTTCCTCTCCATAGTCACAGTGATTTATCAGCAACACCAAGGATCAATTCCCTTGTGAGAAGTCCAGATACTAATTGAAGTGCTCTTGCACCAGTGGTCAGTGTGAAACTGGCCACAGTGAAACTAGTAAGAAAAACAGAAGTAGTTGAGCACTCGTGGCTCACCCCTGTAATCTGAGCTACTCAGGAGGCTGATGAGATCTGAGGATTGCATTCAAAGGCAGCATAGGCAGGAAATTCTATAAGGCTCATCTCCAACTAACCAGCAAAAAGTCAAAAGTAGAGCTGTGGTTCAAGTGGTAGAACACTAGATTTTAGTAAAAAAGCTTAGAGACAATGCCCAGGTCCTGAGTTCAAGCCACAGGACTAGCACACACACAAAAAAAGAAAAGCAGAAATACTCATCATAATCCCCACCCAGAGCACAGTGCCACAGTATTAGTAAGGAACCTCAAATCTCAACTTCTGAGGACAGAAAGAACTGAACCATGTATCTCATATTCTAACTTCTCCAGGTGCTCACTGAGGGACTGGCTGCTTTCTCATAGAGCTGACAGGGTCTGAAATAGTTGGAGATCATAGGGAATATAAAGTGTCAGATTGAACCATAGCTCTTGCTCTCATCTTAACAAAGAGGAAATAGCTGAAAATTATGGATTCAAACTGTTCTCTGGTGAGGCTAAGAGTAGAACCAGGCACAAAACATTCCAATTTATCTAGGAGCTTCCAAAAGAATTACATCTGTCTTTGATTTTTTTTTTTTTTTGCTGTTTGTGAAATGTGAACTGTAAGTATTTTTGCCACATGCAGTCCTAGTAAGAAGTCAGTTCTTTTGTTCTAGAACTGGAGTTAGTGAAGTTCTTTAGGCTTTAATTTTCAATTAGTGGGCTATTTTATCCTTCTGAATGTTTCCTTAGAAAGGGCCTCTGGTTTTAGATTTTGAAACTTGAATATCAGTGAAATTAAGGTGGACTTAGAGAGCATAAGGTGGCCGGCCGTAAGTTCTTTTAAATTTGTTTTGTTTTTGTTGCCAGTCCTGGGGCATGGACTCAGGGCCTGAGCACTGTCCCTGGCTTCTTTTTGCTCAAGGCTAGCACTCTACCTCTTGTGCCACAGCACCACTTCCGGCTTTTTTCTACATATGTGTTGCTGAGGAATGGAACCCAGGGCTTTATGTATACGAGGCGAGCACTTTACCACTAGGCCATATTCCCAGCCCCTACATCTGTCTTGAAACACTGATGAAACTGGGAAAACACTAGATACCTGGGAACTATTTGGAACACAGCAGTTTAGACTAGCACAAATGCTCGGGAGGGCCATAGAAGCTGAAGCCAAGTTGACTGGTAAAAGTCTGTTCCTGTACAAGGCTAATCTTTAATACTGGAAAGAAGACTTTTTTTTCTAATGGAAGATACAAATATAGAAAGTCAAGGAAAATTTGGAAAAACATGAACAATCCAAAGAAAGGAAAAAACTAAAACTCTAGAAAATTAACCATAATGAAATAGTATGTTAATTACCTGATAGAGAATTGAAAATAGCCATTACAGAAAGGCCCAAAAAGATAAGAGAACAAGTAATGAGCAAAGTGATCATTCTAACAAAGACAAAATATTTAAAAGAATGAAAAAAATTGGAGGTGTGCCTCAAATGATAGAGTGCCAATGTAGCAAGCATAAAACCCTGAGTTCAAACTCCAGTACTACACCTCAAAATATCATGCTCCCACTATTATTTTAGATTCTACTCTCTTATGAAGATCCCTAATGCACAAGTAAAATTAGTAACATTTTGGTGGATGCCAGTGGCTCATGACTATAATCCTAGCTATTCAAAGGCTGAGATCTGGAGAATCAAGATTCAAAGTCTACCTAAGGTAGAACAGTCCATGAGACTATGTTTTCAAAATAGCAAACAAAAACAAGGTTGAAGGTATGGCTCAAATGGTAGAGCACCTGTCAAGCAAACAAGCAGGCCAAGCAAGTGTCAAACTCTGAGTTCAAGCACCAGTACCACAAAAAAATGAAACTGAGGTTTCTTAAAGTGAAAAAAAAAAACTGAAGTAAAATGGCGTAATGGTACAATGCTTGCTTCATACACATGAAGCCCTGGGTTCGATTCCTCAGTACCACATATTTGGAAAAAGCCAAAAGTGGCACTGTGGCTCAAGTGGTAGAGTGCTAGCCTTGAGCAAAAAGAAGCCAGGGGCATTGCTCAGGCCCTGAGTTCAGTCCCCAGGACTGGCAAAAAAAGAAAAAAAGAAGCAAAGAATCGGCAGACTCAAAAGACAGATTATTTGTAATTATCCAGTTAGATGAGCAAAAAGAAAATGAGGGCTGTGAGCATGGCTCAGTGGTAGAATGCCTAGCTAGAAAATACAAGTCCCTGATTTCAAATGACAGTACCATCAAAAGAAAAAGGCTGAAGTAAAATAATGATAAATAACAACATAGCATAAGAAAGTAGAAAACTGGTCTAAGCACGTGGCTTATGCCGGTATGCCTAGCTACTTAGGAATTTAATCAGGAATGTACTCTCTTCAGAGATAACTCTCTCCAGAGATAACTAACCTACTCACTCAGTTGGTAGGGCCAGAGCCCTGATGATCTAATCACTTTTAGATACTGCTATGATGGGAATTAATTTCAACTTAAGTTTTAGAGGGGTTATTCAAAACATAGAGGACACTATATGTAGAACAAAACAGTAACTTACAGAATGGAAAAAATCTTTGCAAATTAGATATGTAACAAGTAATTAACATCTAGAACACTTAAAGAACTACCACAATAAAATAATCTAACTCAAAAATGTGAAAAGGACTAGGATACTTATTTTTCCAGATTCAAGTAAGCAATAAGGAAATAAAAAGATGTTATACACCATGAATCATCAATGAAATGTAAATACAAAGACCCAAATCACTTCTTACCTATTATCATGACTACCCATAAACAAACATCAATGCTGGTAAGGACATTGACAAATTACAACCTTTGTGCATTGGTTCTAGGATCATTTTGAATTTTTAAAAAGAAATCATGTTCTATGGGCCTTCTACTCAATTTCCCTAATACATATTTGTAGTATAATACCACAATGATAATATTTACATCAATAGTTAAAATATTAGCAATATCATTGCATAAGTCCACTCCTGTTGTCCTTTAATAGCTGCACTCCTACTCTGTCCTGAATCCTTGATAATTATAGCTTGTTTTTCATTCTTTCATTCTTTCATAAAATTCTCAAGAAATTTACATAAATGGAACTATACAATAAAAACATTTTAATGTTGGCTTTTTCATTTAAATTATTCTTTGTAAGATGTTGCATATATCTACTTTATTTTTTGTTTTTACTGCTGTATTACATAGTACAAACATACCACTGTTTATTCTTTCTTTTTTTTTTTTTTTGGCCAGTCCTGGGCCTTGAACTCAGGGCCTAAGCACTGGTTTCTTTTTGTTCAAGGCTAGCACTCTGCCACTTGAGCCACAGCACCACTTCTGGCCGTTTTCTATATATGTGGTGCTGAGGAATCGAACCCAGGGCTTCATGTATACGGGGCAAGCACTCTTGCAAATAAGCCATATTCCCAGCGAAACCACAGTTTATTTAAACATTCATTTGCTTATTGAGGCTATTATAACCAAAGATCTGTCAAGTTTGAGGCTATTATAACCAAATGCTGTGAATGTTGCTCATATAGATTTTTTTTTTACTTTACATTTTTATTTGTTTATTTAATTTTTTGCCAGTCCTGGGGCTTGAACTCAGGGCCTGAGCACTGTCCCTGGCTGCTTCTTTTTTTTTCTCATGGCTAGCACTCTACCACTTGAGCCATAGTGCCACTTCCAGTTTTTTCTATATATGTGGGTGCTGAGGAATCGAACCCAGAGCTTCATGTGTACGAGGCAAGCACTTTACCACTAGGCCATATTCCCAGCCCTCATATAGATTTTAATGTGAACAAAACCTTTTTTTTTCTAGGTTATATGCCAAGGACTGTGATTAGTATAACCATTGTAGCATGTTTTATATGTATATTCTGATTTTCAGTAAACTCACAAATTCTTTTTCAGAGTGGTAGTACTATTTTACTATTTACTATTTTACCTTTTGATTATATTATTGGCTCCTATATGTTGGCTCTGTGTTGTTTATTTCTTTAAAACAGACTGGGAACCCATTCCTTCAAAAGCCTACTAGCACCAGCTTGAGATTTTATACTCATGATTTTAAAAAGCCCAAGTAAGCATTTCTTTAGCCATTTAGAGCTTGTTTGACTTACACACCCTGCAAAATTGCACCCAACATCTGCTAAGCTCAGATAAAGTAAACTCAACGGTAAATAAAAACCCCACTTTGCAGGTGCCCTTTGGAATTCTCTGACCCTGACTCTGTGCCATGCTGCCTAGTGATCTGGGCAGGTTAAGTATCCTCTTCTTTAGTTTGTCCTTCTCACTGAGTGCTGCTAGCCTCTGCAATCTGACTAATCCATCAAAGTGTTGCTTCCACTATTACAGTATAACACAGATAAAATAATCCCCTCCATACGCACCCTATTACCCAGGTAACTTATATATCTATTAATAGTGATGATGATAAAGCATTATGGATAATAATTAAGATTACCTAAAGGAAAACAACCCAGAAATATATTTTGTGTGTTAATCTTACATGCTTATGCTACAGGAAGCAGTGGTGTAATGAATTACTGTTGATGTATGTAATGTCTGGTACCAGATGCCATTTTGTTTGTACAGCACTACAATGAAATACATAAAAACTTTTCAAATGTACTGATTGCTCCCCCAACACACACACACACACACACACACACACACACACACACACACACACACAGTGTATGACTGCAACCACCTGGTTTTATCTTTTACTTGATCAATCCTGGGATCCCTTGAATTCACTGAAGGGGTAAAAAAGATAAAATTTTGGTGATGGCCAAGAGATAAAAATGAGGTCCACCAAATCAGTAAGAAGATCAATTGGAAAAAAATTTGGAATGGTCTTATGCATTTGTGATTGAAAGTTTGGAACATTGCTGTTCTCATGAATCAATTAACATTACTTTGAGAGTGGGCTAGTTACCACGTGACTTTGTTGGAAAAGTGAGTTTAGTCTCCCCTTGATCTCTCACCTTTTCTTTCTGTCCTGTTACAGGACAAAGCACAAAGGCCTTTGCCAGATGCCAACACTATGTAATTAAGATTTCCTGGTTTCCAGAACTGAGCCAAGTAAGTTTATCTTAGTTATAAATTACCTGGCATAAGCACAGTGCCTCACACCTATAATCTGAGCTACTCAGGGCAGAAAACAGGAGAATTGTGTTTCGAGAATAGCCCTAGCTAAAAGTTCATGAGATTTCCTCTCAGTCAATAAAGAGCTACGCATAGTGGTGTAAATAGGATGATTGCAATCCAGGCTACTTCAGGAATACCATAAGATTCCGTCTCACAAACAGCTAAAAGAAATACTGTAGGGGGCTGGGGATATGGCCTAGTGGCAAGAGTGCTTGCCTCGTATACATGAGGCCCTGGGTTCAATTCCCCAGCACCACATACACAGAAAATGGCCAGAAGTGGCGCTGTGGCTCAAGTGGCAGAGTGCTAGCCTTGAGCAAAAAGAAGCCAGGGACAGTGCTCAGGCCCTGAGTTCAAGCCCAGGACTGGCAAAAAAAAAAAAGAAATACTGTAATACATTGCATCTATAAATGAAGATGACATAAGGAAACAAAAAATCTGTTAATAATGGGGGAGAAAAGGAAAGAAGGTAATTTAAGTAATACTACAACAAAACCTTCTGTAAAATTAATATGTACTAATAAAATGAATGACAGGAATGTGAAATAGGTTCAGTTGGGCATGGATACCAGCAGATAAGAGGAATATGAATGGAGAGGGTGAATATTGTTAAAATACTTTATATACATGTATAAAAATAGAACAATGAAACAAAAAATAATCAAAGGCAAGTTTTGCAGGCATGTCTCAGTTGGGAGAGTACCTGACTAGCAAGGCCCTAAGGTAGACATCCCAATACTACCAAATGATGACGATAATGATGATGATAATAATAATAATAATAAAATTACTAGTCTGAGATAATCTGTTGTAACAGTACAAAATGGACTAAGACAGGACCTGGCTCTAATAACCAATGGGAAAAAAATGAGAATGCATGATGACTATGTGGCAGGAATCAAACTTTACTCTGTATGTCAGAGCACAAGATGGTAAAAGTGGTGTCACTGTTAACAGATTCTGCCTGAATGTGAAGGGTAGAAATGACCCACAAAGGAGGCTTTGGAACTTATTCCACATACACCTTGTTGATGTAGACATTTATGGATTGGAGGACTGCCCATCCTATATTAGGCCTCATAAAGGTCTGGGCAAACTGTCAATGGAAAATGTTAGCAGAAGCCAAAGATCTCTTCCATCAGCTAGAGATGTCCAAGTGGCTTATCAGACAACAGATGGTGTGCAGCATGATTACTTGGCAAGGCCAGAAGAGAACAAATTGAGTCCTGAGTTTGCCCAGTTGTTTCTCAGGAGGCTTCCTGACAAATATAAGTTCTCTTTTCAGGCAATAATGGCTAATGCTAAAACAATTTAAGAGGCCATAACTTCCCTGGATCTAAAAGAAACTCATGAAGGACAAGCTCAAATGTTGTTTGTTAATTCCACAAATACTACCCCATCTGGCCTAAATAAAAATTACTACCAGCAGGGATGGTGTACCTCTGAATGCCAAGCAAACAACCAACAGCCAGGCCCTTGTTTCTGTGTGATACTTGAGATAAACAAGAAAGGTTATTTTGGATCCTGGGGGACAAAGAAGACCTATACATACCAGATGATATCTTCTGGTAAATTATTGGAGAAAATAGCACTTATAAGAGTTAGACTACAATCCGTAACAGGCATTAAAAGATAGACTTGTATTCAAAGCCTGTTCCTGATACCTCCGGTGGCAGGGATGTACTGTCACATAGGGATCTGACAACTGCAAAAGCTGGCCACTTCTAGGAGACATCCACCCTTTTATCACATTAATTATAGTTTGGCTCCCAAAGCTAAGCACTTCTGGCCAGCTCTGTTGGAAATGGGTGCCTAGAGCTCCCTAATCCCAAGAATCACTCCTGATCTAAAGGAATCCTTTTATCCTTTCTACTTCCCCAGAGGTGATCAGCTTAGTAAATTTAAAATTAGCCTACTTTGCTATTAGAATGATCCCCATGGGGCTGGAAATGTGACTTGGTGGTAGAGTGCTTGCCCAGCATGCATGAAGGCCTGGGTTGAATTCCTCAGTACTACATAAATAGAAAAAAAAGCTGTAAGTGGCACTGTGGCTCAAGTGGTAGAGTGCTACCCTAGAGAAAAAGAAGTATGGGGATACTGCTCAGCCCCAGGACTGGCAAAAAAAAAAGAATTATCTGAAAAAAGTGTTGATCCTAGTTGTATTCTTGAAGATTATCTATTCCTCCATTATTATGAATGGACTTCTTCAGTCACAGAGTAATCTAATGGGACAAAACTATGCTTTTTAAAAATAATTACTGATTTATTGACAAAGTGATGTACAGAGGGGTTACAGTTTCATATGTAAGGCAGTTGGTACATTTCTTATACAATTTGTTACCTCCTTCCTTGTCTCCCCCCTCCCCTCCCCGTTCCCTCTCCCCCCATGAGTTTATACCAAATGGTTTTGTAAGTATTGCTTTTGGAGTCATTTGTCTTTTTATCCTTTATCTCTCGATTTTGATATTCTCTTTCCCTTCCCTAGTTCTAATACCAGTATATACAGTATCCAGGGCACTCAGATGAGATACAGTAATAGCGCGGGGACAACCACATGAAGGGGATACAAGAGGATCATCAGCATGGGGACAACCACAGGAAGGGGATACAAGAGGATCATCACAACAACAACAACAACAAAAAGCTACCGTTTCACATGGCATGTTGAAAGTCATTGCAACAGTGATATAACACTTGTTTCCATAACATGGAGTTCATTTCACTTAGCATCATCTTATGTGTTCATAAGGGCATAGCAATTGGGCTCTTGTGATCCTCTGCTGTGACTAGCCTAAACCTGTGCTAATTATTCCCTATGAGGGAAACCATTTGATGCTACTGTTGGTTACTTGGCAGGAAGCAGTTAAGCTTCCTCTACTGATGCAAGTAGCAAATATGGCACCATACTGGCTAAGAAAAGGCACTTAAGAGTCACAGCCCAGTTTGACATTGTTGTATTTATTCCTGTCATCTCATTTTAACTGAGAAGTTTCTGACACCTAAAAATTTGCTTTCTGCAGCTTGACCAAATGGACAAGAAAATCAAAATAGAATAGCCAAAATTCTTAGCGAACATGGGGCAAAATTTTTATAACAGTGTATTTGGTAATAATTTCTTGGATATACCACCACAAACCTTAGGCAACAATGAACAAAAAAAAGGTCCTGATATGATGTCTTTATCAAAATTAAAAACTCCTGTATCTCAAAGACATAATCAAAAGAGAAAAACACCCAGAGAATGTTAGAAAATATTCACAAATCATATATATGATAAGAGATTAAAACCCAGAATATAGAAAGAAGTCAAAATTCAACCCCAGAAAACCAACATCACTAAGGAGGTCGGAACAAGGTATATTGTTTACATATGTGGACATGTCAGAATGAAACCTTGTAAAATTAATTGATGCCAATTTAAAAATGTTTAAAAAACTATCAAAAGTACCACTCAAACAAGGCTATGTGCTGTCACCTGTAGTTGGTGAATGTCTGAGGAGTTTCTCTTCGGAATCTTCCATTCAGGTCCTCCCATCCCCAGGTCCTCGATCTTGGAATGCAGAAGAGTGTTTCCAGACAATAAAGAAAGAAAACTAGCAAGAGATTTGTTGAGCAAGCAAGCAGAAAGCAAAAAGAATTGTCTAAGAAGAAGAACATGGGTGCTCCAGAGACATTATGGAAAAGAGATAGGGTAGGAGGTTTTGTTCAATGCTCCTTGAGATAAGTGCTTTACTTTGTTCTGGGTATCAGGTACTCTAATTGTCCTTGCTAATATTACAGTCATTTGACATTATCAATCAGGCTCAGAGAAATCAAGTCTGTCCTGTTTACTTAATTTGGGTTATTTTTTTTTTCTGCCAGCACTGGGGCTTGAACTTAGACTAAGCCTGGACACTCTCCCTTAGCTTTTTCACTCAAGGCTGGCACTCTACCACTTGAGCCATAGATCCAGTTCCAGATCTTGGCTAGTTAATTGGAGCTAAGAATCTCACAGACTTTCCTGTTCAAGCTTGCTTTAAATTGCCATCCTCAGACATCAGTCTCCAGAGTAGTTAGGATTACCAGCGTGAGGCACTGGTACTCAGCTTTAAATTTGGTTTCTTATAGCACAGATGTATGTTCTCCATGAGCACCCATTTAATGAAGGGTATCCATTAAAATTACATTTCTTTGTAAGAATTTCTGTGATCCAAACAATTCTACCAAATTGTTTATTCCTTAGATAAGTGCCTTTCTCTAAGATATTCCTACTCAGTTCCCAGAGTATAGTAACCATGTGAGCAAATGAGCAATGTCAGAGGGAGGGAATATAGCACCGAAGTATAAAGCTTAAAGAAAGCAGTGCCTGCAAGTACAATGTTTATCTTGGAATTCTTTGCCCCTCCTTCCCATGACTCTCTTTCTCTTATCAACCATGCCTCCTCACAGTCCTTTATCGGACAAAAAAGTTTTGCAAAGGCATGTATTCAGTTTTACAGTATCCTTACCAGCACTTGGTATTTTCTCTTGTTTTCTAAAATTTTAGCCATTTTCATAAGCATATTTGATTGCTCTTTTAATTTCCCTTAAGTCTAATAATGCTGAACATAATTTCATAGATCTTTTCATCTGTGAATCTTCTTCACTGCAACATTTGTTCAAGACTTTTGCCCAATTTTAAACTGTATTTTCTATTACTAATGAGTATTAACAGTCTTTATATTTTCTACCTAACTGCTTATTGTGGGATAATGATTTACAATATTTTCTTCTAATTTAAATACAGACATTCACAGAGAAAAAGTTAATTTGGTTGAGATATAGTTTGTCAATCTTTCTATCAAATATGCTTTTAGTATCAAGTATGTAGGTACTGAAACTCATGCCCTATATCATGAAATGTTTTCTTTTTCTTGTATAAGATTTAGTTTAAAATGTTATGGTTTCCTTTTTTATTTGAGATGTATCAAATAATCTTATTAGTATCTATCCAAAGGGGTGACTTTATGATATTTCCACATATGCATACACTGTGACCAAACTTATTCCTCTCTCATCTCCCCCTCATCCCTTTTAAAATTCATTGTAACAGGTTCTGCAATAGCAGTAATTCAATCATATAGACCTTCTTTTTCTTCCCCATTCCTGTTGGCCCCCTCATATTCCCACAAAGTACCTGTCTTACATTCTTGTCAATCTTTCAACTGTGTGAATTGGTCCTGGTACTGTGCCTGAGAAGTTTTGCTCAAGGCTAGCACTCTACCACTTGAGCTCCATTTCAGGCTTTTTGGTGGTTAATTGGGGGTAATAGTCTTGTGGACTTTTCTGCCTGGGCTGACTCTGAACCATGATCCTCAGATCTCAGCCTCCTGAGTAGCTACTGCTAGGATTACAGGCAGGAGCCACTGGCACTCAGCTCATTGATTTTCTATGGAATTGATTTCACATATGAGAAAGAATATGTGATATTTGTCTTTCTGAGTCTGGCTTGTTTTGGTTAACAATGATCTCTAATTCCATCAATTTTCCAGAAAACATTTTTAAATTCTTCTTTATGGCTGAAAAATACTCTATAATATATCCATATCATATTTTCTTAATCCATTCATTGGTTGGTGGTAACTAGGCTCATTCCATATTTTGGCTACTGTGAATAGTGTTAGTGTAACTATGCATGTTTAGTTATCCTTATTTTATGTTGAATTACATTTCTTTGGACATATGCCCAGGAGTGGTATAACTAGATCATAGGGTAGTTTGATTTTTAGTTTGTTAAGGAAACTCTATTCTGAATTCCACAGTGGCTTGACTAATTTGTATTCCTAAAAGCAGTATACAAGAGTGACTATTGCCATCCATATTCTTGCTATTGCTTGTTTCCTTTATGATTGCTCTACTGAGTAGGGTGGAATGGAATTGTAAGGTTATTTCAATTTATATTTCCTTTATAGCTAAAGATGTTGAACATTTCTTCATGTATTTATTAGCCATTTGGACTTTAAAAAATTGTTTATTTGCCCATTTACCAATTGGATTATTTCTTTAAACCTACAATCCATTTTATGTTCAATTTTGTATAACTCAAACTAATTTTGGAGTCAGGCAACAGCGGCTCATGCCTGTCTAGCTACTCAGACTTTGAGATCTGAGGACTATGGTTCAAAGCCAGCCCACGTGGGAAAGTCTGTAAGACCCTATCCACAATTAAGCACCCAAAACGTGGAGCTGTGACTCAAGTGGCAGAGTGCCAGCCTTGAGTGAAAAAGCTTAGGGACAGCACCCAAGCCCTGAGTTCAAGCCCCAGGATCAGAACACACATACATACATACATATACAAATTCTGGAGGCTAATGAACTGTCTTCAATAGAATAAGAAATAGAATAGAAAAAGCTTCAATAGAATAGAAAAAGCTGTTCTTTTTTTGCCAGTCCTTGGGCTTGAACTCAGGGCCTGAGCACTGTCCCTGGGTTCCATTTGCTCAAAGCCACCACTCTACCATTTGAATCACAGCACCACTTCCAGCCTTTTCTGTTTATGTGATGTTGAGGAAGTGAACTCAGGGCTTCATGCATGCTAGGCAAGCACTCTACCACTAAACCACATTCACAGCCCTGCTATCCTTCTTTTATTGAGACATACTTATTTGAGTTTAGTTCTGGGTTCTCTAACCTGTTCTCTTGATATTACTTTTTTGAGACAGGTTCTTAGCACATAGCTTAGGCTTAGCCTGGAACTCACTATGTAGTTTAGAGTTGCCACAAAGTCACAGTCCTCCTACATTAGCCTTATCAGTGCTGGAATTGTAGGTGTGCATCACCACACTTGTCTTAAACCAGTATAGTTGAAAATATCCTAAGTAAAAAATTCATTTAATACATAGAAATTCCCAAACATCATAGTTTAACAACATTTTTATTCTGCAAAGTACCAGTTGTTTAGCTTTGTGATCACATGGGCTGACTGGAGCTATAGGGCATTGCTGTTACCCACCATGCCAAGAGAACATTGTACCAGATATTGCTAGCTCAGGAAAAGATCAAAATTGAAAGTATTTCTACTGAATGCTTATCAATTTCACACCATCATAAAGCTAAAACGTTGTTAAGTTGAATAGTATTAAGTTGGAGACTGTCTGTGGCTTCCTTTATTTTAATGTGTTCATATCTGTGGGGTTTATAGTGATATTCTTTGCTTCATTTCAGGCTCTTTTTGTCTGTCTTCTGTTTATTGTCCCTTTCCTTCTTGTTATAGACTTTTATAGGTTACAGATAGCTTAGAATAGTTGTAAAGCATTGTGTTTCATAAATTACCTCTCAGCACTGCTTTAGCTATGTCCCACAAATCTTATGTTACATCTTCATATTTCAATTTAATTTCTCCTTGAAACTACTGTAGGACATATGAGTTATTTATAACTAGCTTATTTTCTAAGTGTTTGTAGACTTTTCCTGTTGTCTTTGTTATTAATTGTAGTTTTATTCTATTTGGGTCAGAGGAAACATTAGAAATAATTTTAATTTTTAAAAAGATTAGTGGGCATTTTAATGGCTTAGGGCATGATTTTAGTGTATGCTCATGGTGCTTAAAATTAATGTTCTCTTATGTGGAGTGTTACATACATGTGGGACAGATCTGAATGACTGTGCTTTTGAGTTCTATGTTCTTGCTGCTTGCCTGTGTAATTTTTCTATCAATTGTTGAAAAAGGAGTGCTGATATTGCCACCTCTAATTATAGGTTTCTTAGAACATTTTTCAGTTCTCTTTACCTCACGTATCTTATGCCTCTGTTGCTTGATGCATATACATCCTATTCTCAAGTTGATCTTTTTAGCACATGTAAGGTCTCTCTTCATTACATGGTCATTTTTTTCTGCATCAATCACAAACTCTGGGCCAGGTGCTATCCCTTAGCTTTTTTGCTTAAGGTTGGCATTCTGCCACTTGAGCCACAGCTCCACTTCTGACAAGAGTCTTGTGGACCAGAGGGCTTTTGTGCCTAGGCAGGCTCCAAACTGCCATCCTCAGATCTCAGCCTTCTGAGTAGCTAGGATCACAGGAGTGAGCTATGGGCACCTGGCCATCTTATGGTTATTTTTGACAGGAAGAGAGCGATTATCTAAAATTTCCTATCTTACCTATCTGCCATTTTTCTCGTTCTTTGTCAATACAGAGCAGTTTTCTTTGTGGGTTTTGCTTTGGTGGCCTTGGCACCTCTAGATTGCTACTTTAGCTTCAAGTCTAGGCTATTAGGCAATAAGAAAATCATGACAATCATCATCAAGTTGTTCTTTCAGTGGGCTTTATTTTTCATTTTCTCTCTGTCTTTCATAGTAGTTTAATACTTGTTTTATAATGTCTGGGTGCTTTACTTAGTGGGGAAAAGAAGGAAATTATAGGGATACATATCATTATCTTCTATAGTGGTTATTTATTTTTTCTGTGTCAGTCCTGGGGTTTGAACTCAGAGACTGGGCACTGTTTCTGAGCTTTTGTGATCAAAGCTAGTGTTCTACCACTTTGAACTACAGCACCACTTCTGGCTTTTTAGTAGTTAATTGGAGATAAGTGTCCCTTGGATTAGTTTTCTTTCTTTTTTATTTTTTTTATTTTTTTTATTTTTTATTTTTTGGCCAGTCCTGGGGCTTAGACTCAGGGCCTGAGCACTGTCCCTGGCTTCTTTTTGCTCAAGGCTAGCACTCTGCCACTTGAGCCACAGCGCCACTTCTGGCCATTTTCTGTATATGTGGTGCTGGGGAATCGAACCCAGGGCCTCATGTATATGAGGCAGGCACTCTTGCCACTAGGCCATATCCCCAGCCCTGGATTAGTTTTCTTGACGATGGCCATTCTTACTGAGGTGAGGTAAAATCTCAATGTTGTTTTGAATTTGCCTTTCTTTTAGGGCTAAAGATATTGAACACTTCTTCATGTGTCTCCTGGCCATTTTCATTTCCTCTTCAGAGAAGTATCTCTTTAAATCTTTAGCCCACTTATTAATAGGGCAGTTGTTTATTTGAGGATTTGTTTTGTGGGAACTTAATTTTTTGAGTTCTAAGTATATTTTAGATATGAAGTTCTTGTTTATTGTATGGCCAGTCAAGATCTTCTCCCAGTCTATGGGCTTTCTATTTATCTTGCAAGCAATGTCCTTTGCCACGCAGAAGCTCTGCAGTTTCATGCAATCCCATTTATCCAACCTTTCTTTGATTTTTTTGTGTTTCTGGGTCTTTATTAAGGAATTTTTCAACCTGTGCCAAGGATCCCTAGTGTTTCTCCTATTCCTTCCTTCAATGTTTTCAGGGTATCTGCTTTTACCTCGAGGTCCTTGATCCATTTGGAATTGATTCTGGTGCAGTATGATATATAAGGGTCTAGCTTTAGTGTTTTACAGGTGTTTAACAAATTTTGCCAGCACCATTTGTTGAAGAGGCTGTGTTTCTCACGAGATCCTATTTTTTTGGCTCCCTTATCAAAGATTAGGAGGCCATATGTCTGCAGGTTCATTTCTGGGTCTTCAGTTCTATTCCATTTGTCCTCAGTCCTGTACTTGTGCCAATACCAAGCTTTTTAAAAAAAATTGCAATTGCTTTGTAATAGAGTTTGAAGTTTTGTATTGATATTCCTCCAGCATTGTTCTTCTTGCTCAGGATTGTTTTTGCTATTCTGGGTCTTTTATTGTTCCATATCAACTTTTGGATTGTTTCCTCTAGTTCATTAAAGAATGGTGCTGAGCTATTGCTAATAACAACAGTTACTGGGGGGATGCCACCAAAAGGGAACACTGCTACACTGTTGGTGGAGTATAAACTTGTTCAACCACTCTGGAAAGCAGTGTGGAGTTTCCCCAAAAGGCTAAACATAGCATTTACCCAAAGGGTCACAAACAAGGCCATATTAAAGCTACCAGCACAAATGTTGCTATGTTCATAGCAGCATTATTTACCATATCTAAAATACGAAACCAATCCAGATACCCTTCAGTAGATAATTGGATCAAGAAATTGTGGTATATATACACAATGAAATTCTAAGAAAGAATGACATTAGTAAGAAAATGGAAGGACTTAGAAAAAATAATACTAAGTGAAGTAAGCCAGACCTAACAAACAAACTCTATGGTCTCCCTTATTGGTAATAATTAGTATAAGCATAGGACAGTCCTAGCAGATGATCACAATAGCTCAATACTAGGTATATATGATCACATAAGATGACATGGAAACAAGTGATATATCATTGATGTTATTTTCAATGTACTATGTGAAATTATTTCTTTTTTCTGCTGTTCATCTTCCCTATGATTTAGCCCCTGTTGTCACTGTATTTGATTCTGGTACTCTGGGTATTTTATATGTGTCTGTCTGAATTAGGGAAGGAAAGGGGAGACATGGTGAGGAAAAGGGTAAAAGGCAAATGAATGCAACAGCAATACTTACAAGACAATATGTTGTAAACTAACTGTACAACCTGGGTGGGGAGAACTGGGGAGGAAGGAAGGTGGAAGAAAAATGAGGGAGGGGGTAACAAGTTGTATAAGATATGTACTCACTACCTAACATATGTAACTGTAACTCTTCTGTATTTCAACTTGACACTAAATTTTTTTAATTAAAAATGATATTAAGAATGCCCTTTAGTAGATGAATTGATCAAGACAACATGGTATATATACAAAGGAATTCAATGTTTCCATCAGAAAGAATAACATTGCTCCATTCATAAGGAAATGGAAAGACTTGGGAAAAAATCATACTAAGTGAAGTGAGCCAGACCCAAAGAATCATAGATTGCATGGTTTCCCTCATCAGTAATAATTAGTATATGTCTAGGATAGTCCTAGTGTTGGATCACAATAGCTCAATATGTACATATGATCATATATGATGAATCTAAGCAAAATAAACTCCAAGATATGGAAGCAAGAAAGTTTTGTTTGTTGTTATTTTTAATATACTATGCAAAATTATTTCTTTTTTCTTTCGCCTATTTTCCCCCATGGTTTCTCTCCTGTTGTCACTGTATATAACTTTGGTACCCTGGGTATTGTATATGTGTTTATCTGAATTAGGGAAAGGAAGGGGAACATCAAAATGGTAAGACAAAGGATAAAGGATTAACCAATGCAACAGTGATACTCACAAGACAATATGTTAGAAATTAACTGTACAACTCAGGGGGCAGGGGGGAAGGGGGAGGGAGGAAGGGAGGAAAATGAGGGAGGGGGTAACAAATTTGACAAGAAATGTACTCACTACCTTACGTATGTAACTATAACCCCTCTGCACATCACCTTGACGATAAAATTAAATTTTAGAAAAAAGAGTCTCATGGACTTTCCTCCCTAGGCTGACCTGGAACTGCAATCCTTAGATCTCAGCCTCCTGAGTAGCTAGGATTTCAGTGTGAGCCACTGATGCCTGGCTGTTTTCTATTTCTTAAAGCAAAAACACTAAAACTCACATTTTTCAAAATTGTAGAATTCAATAAAAGTTTTAAAATGATGATAAATGAAAGAATAGACTACTAAATTTTGATAAAGAGTGTTATAACATTTAGTATGATCACCCTGTCATTTTACCATTGCTCAGTGAGTATAAGGCTCTCAGTTCAGACCTTAATACTGACAAAAAAGAAAAGCAGAAACAAAATAACTTACTGAATGTTGTAGGGTAGCACACTAGGATGGAGGACCCCATACTTAGTTGTGCCTTTACATAGAGGGTTCCTGAATTCTTCTTTCTTCTGAATCAAGAAAGGCCACAAGGAATGTGTCTTATCAACGACTCTGTTAAAAAAAAAGAAAAGTAAGCCAAAAATTGATAAGCAGTAATTAATGTCAGTAGTACTGTTGAACTTGATAATCAGTTAAGTTTAACTAGTAAGTAGCCCAACTCAAGAGAGAGTGATAAAATAAGATAGAGGGAAAATAGAAAAAATTACTAAGGAATGTTGGTAGAATAACAAATTATTTGAGTTCTATTCTACCCATGTTTAAAATGATCAAGAGTTTGGAAAGAGTCCTCTATGGAGAGAAAGAGGTTCTAATTTCAGTCTCTGCTAGTGAGTAGCTGTGTGATATTAGAAAAGTTCTTAGTAATTTCCAGGCTAAGAAAGTACAATGTGACCTGTTAAGGTCTCTTCCAAATTTAGAATTCTATGAACTGATTATTTTTCCAGTTAAAAAATTCTGGAATTGTCTTTACAGGATATTTATATCTGTAATCTCAGCTACTCAGGAGGTGGAGATAGGAGAACTGCAGTATAAGGGCAGCCCAGGCAAAAATACAAGACCCTTTCTGAAAAATAAACTAAAAAGCAAAAGGACTTGGCATGCTGTTTAAGTGGTACAGAGAAGAGCTTTATTCAATTCCTAGTACTGCTAAAAAACAAAACAAAAACAAAACAAGACAAATCCACAAACCTCTGATAAGATATGAGGAACCTACAGGGTAAATTTCTGGTAGTTCTGTATTTGTTTTTATTTAAAGTCAGCTTCAATTAAAAAAAAATAAAGTCAGCTTCACCTCCCTTTTGATGACAATGGCAATTTATATTAGCAAATAATCACGAATTATCTTAGGTGGGGAACCAAAGATTGTATTATTACTATTGCAAGATTGCTTATAACATTTTAGTTGCTACCATGAAAAACCTGCTCAACCAGCATGTGATTGATATGGATGGAAATGTGTGGATACATTGTTTTCCAGTGACTATTTTAGGAAACCAAGTGAGAAGGTCTTTTGTATATATGTGTCCAAAAAAGCATGTGTCAAGAAAGCTAAAAGAGAATGAAAAACAGAAATACAGTCCTAAAATTCTGATCCTGCAACTTTTAAAGAAAAGCAACATATCCTGAATATTCAATTTGCTCATCCACTGTTGCTTAAAAATAAGAAAAAAATCATAGAGGTATAGTGACTAATATTTATTATTTATTTTGGGTTAAACACTGTTCCAGACACTGCCCAAAACACTTCCTTAAATGTGCATCATAAAATTCTATGATGGTGTTTTAGTTTCAAACTACTAGTAAGAAAATGAGAAAATGTTAACATGCTATGAGTCACACAGATAATATATGACAGTCTAAGTCTGAATCTAGATCTGCCTGATTCTAAAGTTCCTGCTTTTCCTTTCATGAGTAAATGATATTTCTATCTTAAGAATTATCATTTTAAATGTTCAGATGTTTCTAAAATGTTTTGTACATCAACAGAAATATTCAGATTTATGTGAGAAACGGATCCACAGACATTAATCTCATTCTAAGAAAAAAATATTATGAGAAAAATCTTGCATTTTAATGCTTACTCAGACTGAATACATGTAAAATCATTTGGGGAGGTAGTAACAAAAAAGAGAAATGTGTATGACAACAAGCAAGTTAAGTAAAAATGTTAAAGCAGAAAGATGCATCACTATTGTCTAAGAAGAAAATGGAATCTCAGAAAGGTGATGTCATCTAGGCAATGTCATGACAGGGCCTGAGAACTTGAGCTAACTGCTAATTCAAACAACAGCTATGAAACAGGGTCGCATTGCATTTTCAGCTAGTTTCTTCTCTTTTTCTGGTTTAAAATAAGGAGATTACTGTTTACATGTGCTCTATTTGTCAACCTCAAAAATAATTTGTTTTATTTATTTAAGGGATATTCACTTAAATTACGGGTAAAAATACAACTGAGCTGCCTACAGGAACTGCACAGATAACATCAGAAATGGATCAAAAAAAGCCACAGGAAGTAGCAAGAACTATGGCCAATGAGCCTGGTGGCTCATGTTTGTAATCCCAGCTTCTCAAGAGGCTGAGATTTAAGTATTGTGGTTCAAAGCCAATCCAGACAGACAAATCCAAGACTCTTATCTCCAATTATCTAGCAAAAAGGTGGAACTAGAGATGTATTATTTAAGTGGTAAAGTGCCAGCTCTGAGTAGAAAAAACTAAGGAAGAGTAAGGCTCTGAGTTCAAGTCCCAGTACTGACACAAAAATTTGTTAGAGTTTTTAATTTTTCAGAACTTGGTATATTGGCTTATCTACTTAAAGAAAAAAATGCCTAAGTGATAGGGGGGAATGAGGGACGAGGTAACAAACAGTACAAGAAATGTATCCAATGCCTAATGTATGAAACTGTAACCTCTCTGTAATTCAGTTTGATAATAAAATATATATAAATGCCTAAGTGAATTGGATTTTTATGTGAAATCCCTAATATTTAAATACTGGTAACTAAATTCATAGTTTAGAATAGAATGCCAAACTAGATGTGGTAGCACACATCTGGAATCTCAACACATGACAGGCTGAGGCAGGAGGAGCATGTATTTGAAGCCAGTCTGGGGTATATAGTAAAATCTAGGCCACCCTGAGACACACAGTGAATTCTGTCTCTAAAACTGAAAAAATAAACCTAGGCAGACTAACCAAAGTATGCCTGTTAGGCTAGGATAAGACTAAGGGCTGCCAGTTCAGATACAAGCTAAAAGGACTATATAGACAATGCATAATTCTTTACAAAGTCCACGCACATCCATGGTTTCATTGGTTCCCCAAACATGGAGTGCTTTATATTTTAAAAGTTATTTTCATTATTGTTACCTCCTCTCCCTTTTCTGACTGGTATTCTAAATCAGGGGTTGGCTGCATTATTTTGCATGGAATCCCTTCTCCCTATTTGGTGTTTTCACACAAATTGAATTTACCTTAAATCTTCTCGATCCTTTGGGCAGTTCCCAAGGAAATTTCCAAACTGGCAGGAAAAAATATGGTCATGGATCTCCAGCAGGAAATTTTCATTAAATTCAAAGGCACAAGGAAACTGTTCCATTAATTGCCAAACACAGTCTAGGAACTGAGTGAAGATAGGGGACACTTCTCTAGAGTCCCCTTCCAAGTGGCCACATCTAAGAGAAACAGGTAAGGATACTGGTTAGCATCAAAGATTACATTGTTTGAGCTGGGTTCTAGTTTTTCATGCTTGTTATCCTAGCTACTCAGGAGGCTGAAATTTAGGGAATCATAGTTCAAATCCAGTCTGAGCACAAAAACCTATGAGACTGCATCTCTACAATAACTAGCAAAAGGCTGATCTGGAGGCACAGGCTCAGTGGAGTACCAGTAGAGCAAGCAAACTAAGTAAGCAAGCTAAGTGAGTGTGAAGCCCTGAGTTCAAACCACAGTACCAGCAACAGTAAGAAATTACTACTACTACAACACTACTTGTAATGTGCTATAAAAGGTCACCTTTTGTCTCTGTTGGCTTTGGCAAAGAAATACTCATGGCAAAATGCCAGTCTAAATCTCAAAGCTAGTTGATGATAGGGGGCCTCTTAGCCAATCACATCCTTCACTATCATGTAGTCTGTTTTCTTTTCTCTTTTTATTTTGTCAGTTGTGGGGCATGAACTTAGGGCCTGGACACTGTCCTGGAGTGTTATCACTCAAAGCTAGTCCTTTACCACTCTAAGCCATAGCACCACTTCCAGTTTTCTGGGGGTTAATTGGAGATAAGAGTCTCATGGACTTTCCTGCCTAGGCTGCCTTCAAACCTTGATCCTCTGATCTCAGCCTCCTGAGTGGCTAGGATTACAGGCATGAGCCACCAGCACACACCTATTTTCTTTTATACCCTTGTCCCAGCAGAACTTTCTACAATTATGGAAACATTCTATATTTGTGCTGCAAATATGGTAGTCACTAATGGTTGAGATGTGGCCTAGTGACTGAGGAACTGAATTGTTAGTTACATTTAACTTAGTATAAGTTAGTAAACAGTCACCTTTAGCTTAATGTGAATAAGGACCCCATCCAAATTGCTTACTGCAAAATACTTGACAGGAAATAGGTATTTAAGAAAAAAATATTAAGTGTATGAACAAAACCTCCTCTATAATCTGATGTATCAACTGTACCATCCATAGGAAATCTTATTCCTCTGCAAACAAACACAGCATTCCTATCCTCTAAGCTGAAGGTTCTCTACCTTCTAATATTGTTACCTAAATCATCAAGGATATGATCTCTTCTTGAAGCTCAAATCAAACAGAATGTTTACCATTCCACTTTCTACATACCACAACCCTCAAACAAAACAAAAGCGGGTTCTGCTGGTTTCCTTGCTAATATTATTCCTTCCAAACTATTACTCCTTACACATTTTCTCAAAATTTCCACACAGGTCATGTTGTCTAGCACTTACATTTTTTTCTCAAAGATGTCTTCTACCAACCTCTAGGTCACTTTTCCACATTCTCTGAAGACTTTGACCGCTGACTTAAGTATTTATCTTTGTTCCTGATGGTTGACCTACACTGACTAAACTCAAAGCTTCCTTAGATAAATCAAATCCAATTATCTTCCCTGAGCTTCTATTACACTTCTCTTACACTTCAGTCTCTGAACCCACTGTCATAGGCTGGTTCTTGAGCCTATTTGGAAGATTTTGTTCCTCCTTTGAAATTCCAATTCTAGTATCTCACTCTGAATAGAATAACCTCCTCTCCCAATTATCATAGAACCTCTGTACTTGGTAGGTTCCTATGGGCTTTTCATTCTTCTTTATCCATCCTTGACTTCATCAGCTATTCTGTCAATTATTCTCTCTCTATTTACACAGTTTTCTGTTCTTTCTTATCATTATTCTTTAAAACTCACAGATAAGCTGAAAATACTATGTTCTCTGCTTCTACATCCTCACTTGTAAAGATGTTTGAGAAAATTGTAGATTTTAAGCTAACTTCTTTTGAATCCTGTTTCTATTTCATATCTTCCTGTACATGAGCTTCTATAGTTCATCATAAAAGATGGAGGATGTCCAAAGGGATCCACATCGGCAAGGAAGAAATCAAACTATCCCTATTCGCAGACATGATCTTATATCTGAAGGACCCAAAAAAACTCAGTACCCAAACTCCTACACCTAATAAACCAATTTGGCAAAGTAGCAGGATACAAAATCAATCCACAAAAGTCAGCAGCTTTTCTGTACACCAGCAATAGACAAACAGAAAATGAAATTATGGAAACAATTCCATTTATAGTAGCCAAAAAAAGAATAAAGTACCTAGGGATCAACTTAACCAAGGACGTGACGGACCTATTCAATGAAAACTACAAAAATCTAATAAGGGAAATCAAAGAAGACACAAGGAGATGGAAAGACCTCCCATGCTCATGGGTAGGCAGAATCAATATAGTGAAAATGGCCATATTGCCCAAATTGTTATACAAATTCAATGCAATACCTATCAAAATCCCAACCACATTCTTCACTGAAATAGAGAAACCAATCCATAAATTCATATGGAACAGCAAAAAACCTAGAATAGCCAAAGCAATTCTAGGCAAAAAAAGCAGTGCAGGAGGTATCACAATACCAGACTTCAAGCTCTACTACAAGGCCATCATAACAAAAACAGCATGGTATTGGTATAAAAACAGATCGGAAGACCAGTGGATTAGAATTGAAGATCCAGAAATAAAACCGCACTCGTACAGCCAACTGATATTCAACAAAGGAGCTAAAGACATACAATGGAATAAACATAGCCTCTTCAACTACTGGTGCTGGGAGAACTGGGCAGCCATATGCAGAAAACTCAAAGTAGACCCAAGCCTATCACCATGCACCAAGATCAACTCAAAATGGATCAAGGACCTCAACATCAGACCTGAATCCTTGAAACCACTGAAGGACAGAGTAGGAAAGACACTAGAACTTATAGGCACAGGAAGGAACTTCCTGAATAGAGTCCCAGGGGCACAACAAATAGGGCAAAGACTCAACAAATGGGACTACTACAAATTAAAAAGTTTCTGCACAGCTAAGGTCATAGCCACCAAAATAGAAAGACAGCCAACGATATGGGAAAGGATATTTACCAGCACAGCAACAGACAAAGGCCTGATATCGGTCATCTACAGAGAACTAAAAACACTAAGCCCCTCCAAGCCCAATAAACCAATTAGGAAATGGGCAAAAGAGCTAAAGAGAGACTTCACAAGAGAAGATATAAAAATGGCAAAGAAACACATGAGGAAATGCTCAACATCCCTGCTAGTAAAGGAAATGCAAATAAAAACAACCCTGAGATACCACCTCACCCCAGTTAGAATGGCCTATACTCTGAACTCAGGAAACAACAAATGCTGGAGGGGCTGTGGGGAAAGAGGAACCCTTCTCCATTGTTGGTGGGAGTGCAAA
The DNA here is from genome assembly GCF_023159225.1 of Perognathus longimembris pacificus. Taxonomy (NCBI): domain Eukaryota; kingdom Metazoa; phylum Chordata; class Mammalia; order Rodentia; family Heteromyidae; genus Perognathus; species Perognathus longimembris. The sequence goes on along the minus strand of NC_063188.1, from coordinate 67,230,763 downwards.
TTAGTACAACCACTTTGGAGAACAGTATGGAGGTTTCTCAAAAAGCTCAATATAGACCTACCCTATGACCCAGCCATACCACTCCTAGGCATCTATCCTAAACAGCAAAACCCAAGATATCAAAAAGACATTTGTACTTCCATGTTTATCGCGGCACAATTCACAATAGCCAAAATATGGAAACAACCCAGATGCCCCTCCACAGACGAATGGATCAAAAAAATATGGTACTTATACACAATGGAATACTACATAGCGATTAGGAATGGTGAAATATTGTTATTCGCAGGGAAATGGTCAGAACTCGAACAAATAATGTTGAGTGAGACAAGCCTAGAACACAGAAAACAAAGGGGCATGATCTCCCTGATATATGACTGTTAACAAAGGGAGACGGAGAGACAGTAGAGACCAAGTCTGTGAACACTGTATATGTGCTTGATACATTGTATATTGCATATGTGTCTACCTGACCTAGACAAGGGATGGAAAAACAGTTTGTAAGATATCACAAGAAATGTACACACTGCCCTACTATGTAACTGCACCCTCTTTGCACAACACCTTGTAAAAAAATTATGTTCAATTAATAAAAAATAAAAATAAAAAAATAAAAAAAGGAAAAAAAATGGAGGATGTCAAGTACACAATGTCCAAATTATACCTTCTGCACTCACACAATTCATTTTCTGCCTGTTTTCCATCTAGTCTCAGGATGAGTTCATGAGTTCCAGCTAATCCTTTCATTTGGACTAGAGCTTTCACTTTTTCCTGTCTGCTCAGAAGTCTTACTCAACCAAAAACTCTGTGTGTTTCATTTCAAAGCTTCAACTTTATCTTCTCCAATATTTACTTCCGTCTTCTCAGAACAAGAACATGCTTAAAATTTTCATCTTGAAATACCCTTCTAAAACTCACAACTTTATCTAGGTATCGATCTCTCATCTACATCCTTCATATTCATGATTCCAAGAAAAGACATTTGTACACTCACATTCTGCTTTCTTAGAGGAAAGAACAAGAAAAAATCAGAGCCGTAAATGATCTCCTTAATGGACTCACTTTCCAGGACTCATTTCGTCCTTTGCTCTATGCTCTACTAGCCATACAGGATGAATTGCTTTCAGTTCCTCAAGTACATAACCCTGTTTCATACCTCTATGGTTTCACAAACATCCATTCTAGAATGTTTTCCTCTTTCCTAAATAATTCTTATATATATTTTAAAACTCAGTTAAATTGAACATGTTCAAAGAAGATTTCTTTGTTCAAAAATGGATCAAGTTCCTTTATGATTTCCTCTATCTTATCACTTATAATATGCTGTCACAATTGATTTCTTTTTCTTTGCAAGAAGAGATTAGGGCCCTTGACTCAACTCCATCTCCTTAGTATCTGACAAACGAATGGGCCAGGCCTGCCCAACATTGTGAATGAAACAAGTAGTAGACAGAATCAAATAGCAAACAAGTGGTAATTGAGTGAAAATAAATGGATGTATATCAATTGGGAAGAACTATAACTTCCTTGAGAGTAAAACTCATATTTGATTTGCCTTTGGGACTGGCTCAGTGTCTGATTTGGTATACAGCATACTTGGCAATACATATTTGGCAAGTATTTATTGATCTGGTATCATAGGAAAGCCTTAGTGAGGTGGATTGGTTTAGATTATACAATAAGTAATAGTAGCCTTTACCCCAACCCTTTACTAAAGAACAGAAATATATGCACCATTCCTTTTCCTTTTCTTTCTCTTTTTCTGTGTGTGGTAGTACTAGGGTTTGAATGCAGGACCTGAACTCTTGCTTGGGCTATTTAGCTCAATGCTGGTACTCTACCATTTGACCCATACCTACTTTCAACTTTTTGATAGTTAATTGAAGATAAGAGTTTCATAGACTTTCCTACCTGGGCTGGCTTTGAACCATGATCCTCAGATCTCAGCCTCCTAAGTAGTTAGGATTAAGGCATGAGCCATTCGTAACAGTGGCTAACAGAAAAATTAGTGGTACATTATCTTAGACACTAATTCCTCTGCTTAAATGTCCTCCACCCAGTTTTACTAAACTGCCAGTCATCTCTAATAATTCACACTTAAATGTTACCTACACTTGTAAGCCTACCCTGACTTCTTCATGCAGATGAAAGGACTTTTCTCTTTGGGGTTTGTGATGACTTTACTTTCTAAAAATACTTAACAATTTGATATAATTACCTGTATTCCTTCAAAATAGAGATGACATTCTAGGACCTTTTGTGGCCTTAGTGTTCTGGAATACTTATTTCTTGATGAAAGAAATAAATTAAGGACTTGTTCAACTTCCTGATCTTCCTACACAAATACTCAGGTTTTGATAAACCTTACCTGTGAAATCACCTCAACCCCCTCCTTTAAAATGAGGGTATTTTTACCTTTCAGAGAACTTGTGGCCCATAGATATCCATTCCTTTTCTATTAGGATCTTGATTTTTATACAAAAAAAGAACAGATTTCATTAGAAAAATCATTAAAGGAACTAACTATACACACAGGAATATAAAATACTTTGCTGAAAAGATTGAATTAATAATAAAATTAATTTCCCCAGCAACTCAGATATCAATAATAGGCCTGCACAGATTGTCTGCAAACTTCATATGCTCTCAGGAGAAATTACTTTGGATTCATATCCAGTGTCACATTCCTTTTGGCTCTTTCATGATGTGCGACAAGCTACAGATCCATAACTAAATATAATTCTGATAAGCATGATATTAACTTCAACCTCTGGAAGATAGGAATCCAAAAATAGCATTTGAGTTAATATCAATAAGAAAACCATTTTCAACCATTAAAAAGAAAATCCCAAAGAAGTAAAGCTAAACACAATCATGAGACCTATTTCTTAGGAAGACCAAGAAGCTTTGAATGAATTCAGCACCAGAAATGAATCTTGAGTCTGAAATTCACAAAGACAACATGGTGAACATCATGAAGCCATAGAACCGCCTAGTTAACTGTCACTCATTCAACTTTTAGCCTTTTCTATCTCTTACAGTAGTTTACTACATACGATTTACCTTCTGATATGCAATGAAGTATGATAAATGTACAAGAAGTATACAGACTATACATGACTTGTTTAATAGTAACAATTTAAATTGGATGGAAAACAGAACTATTATTATTTTATAGACTCAGAGCTCATTCTTGTAAATTAACAAGTTAGTTGAGAGTTCTTGTAAATTTATTCACCATCTGTCACACATACAAAAGAAGGCAGAATGGCTTGCTCACCATAAGTCCTTCAAAAGTCCTATAAAATGGATCTAGGATGATGCTTGCCACTGAGCAGACTTGTGATGTCCGATCCCAACCATCAGAACAATGGACTAAAACACTGGCCTTTTCTTCCTCCACTGCCTGTGAAGACAAGAAGTTAAAGGTATCATCAGCAACTTTTGCATAGCATGTGGGGTGAATCAATAGTATTTCTGCATACTATCCCCTACAGCACCAAGAACTTGGCCTAATTGTGCCACATTAATCACTTCTCATTTCACCAGAAACCTCTTATGGGGAATGAAAATAATGGGGTGCAAGTAGAGAGCTTACTAATAGGAAAATAAAATTGACCCATGTAGATAAGGGAGGGCTGTAAATTCACAGAACTTCTGAAGAGAAAGCTCAGAGGAAGGAGTGGGTGAAATGAGAAATACAACCTCAAAAACACAGGAGTGTTTTTCATTTCAGTTCAAGACCTAAATATGATTTCCACTAGCATCTTGTCCTTTTTTTTTGTCCATTGTGGGAAGTGAACTTAAGGCCTGGGCACCAACCCTGAGCTCTTTGAGCCACAGCACCACTTCTGGTTTTCTGGTATTTAATTGAAGGTAAGAGTCTCATGGGCTTTCCTTCCCAGGCTGGCTTTGAACTGTCATCCTCAGATCTCAACCTCCTGAGTAGCAAGATTACAGGCATGAGACATAATTACCCAGCACAAATTATTTTACAAACACTTCCATCTGAAAATGGATGAGATTGTTTTAGGTTTTCTGTACAATCAGAATGATAGAAAGATGGAAACAATTATTGAGCTTGATTAATTTGGGCAAGTAGTATTAAGCATATACTTGTTCATTCTTTGGTGTGTGTGTGAGTATGCACACGTGTGCTCATATATATGTGCCAGTACTAAGGCTTGAACTCAGGGCTTTGTACTCTAGCTTTGTTTTTCCACTAAAGGCTGGCACTCTATCATTTAAGCTACAACTCTACGTCTAGATTTTTGGTAGTTTGTTGGAGAGAAGTCTCATGGACTTTCCTACTTGGGCTGGCTTTGAACTATAATCCTCAGATCTCAATCTCCTGAATAGCTAGGGTTACAGGCACAAGCCACCATCAGAAGGCTTAGCTATTTATTAACAATTAATTGTGTACCCCTATATGCCAGGTAGATACTCTTTGTATCTCTAGATATAAAGATGAGAAACAATTCCTGACTTTGAAGAACCTACAATGCAGTCAGAATTAACAAATTAAGTAGGGGATTACACACTGCTGCTTCAAGTTAATTTGTAGCAGCTATGTTCTTTTGTAGGAGTCAAGGAAACTTGAATCTTTTTTTTTATTTTACCAATTTCTAGGTCTTTCTATAACTCTGAAGAATGTGATACAATATTCAGAAATTACTCCCTGGCATCTGGATTTGATTTCTACTGAGTAGCTGGACTATTTTGGAGAATTTCCTTCCTTCCCTTTTTCTACATTTGTTGTATCATACCTGAATGGTAGACATGGGGAATTTAAAGAAAACACACAATTCAATGGAAGATACAAGCAAACAAATAGTAATTTGATAAGGATTAGAATGAAAATGTGTTCAAAATGTAGAAGAAATAGGGTTGGAGGTGTGGCTCAGGTGGTAGAGTGCCAGCCAGTGAGTGAAAGTGTCAGATACCAAGTCCTCGTCTTGGACAAAAAAAGTGTAGGATAGAGGGAATAATTTGGGAAGCATAAATCTTGATGACAAAGTAGGACTTCCTCAAGCAAAGAAAGCCAATTATTTAATTAATCAATAAATTAATTTATTGCCTCTGTAGCCAGTAATTGCTGAGTGACTGTGCAAATGCATTATAGTATGTATCAGGAATACAAAAGAAACACATTTAAAACAACTGCAAACTGATAGCAAATAAGACAGTGACATAAGAGAATCAAAGAAGAGGAAACAGTTCAAGTGGATCTTATCAGATGAATAAGCACTTGTCCTTGTCCAATAAACATGAAAGAATGCACATTTCATCAGTCGGAAATGACAGCATACACACAGGCAAGAAGGCATAGCACAGGCAAAAAAAAAACTCTTTAGTCACACTAATGATTGGGCTGGGAGTAGGAGTAAGGAGAGACAGAGCTGGCCAGGAGACCAAGGGTCCAGAGAACAAGTATGCATTTTATCTTGTGGGAATAGTGAACCACTATGGTGATGAAAGCAGAGGAGTGTCAGGATCAGACGCTCATTTTCAAAAGATCATTGTGAGCTAGGTTCCAGTGGCTTATGCTTGTGATCCTAGCTACTCAGGAGACTGAGATCTGAAGATCAAGGTTCAAAGCCAGCCCAAGTAGAAAAGTCTGTGAGATTTTATCTCCAATTAATCACCAAAAAACCGGAAGCAGAGCTTTGACTCAAGTGCTAGAGTACCAGCCTTGAGTGTAAAAAGCTAAGGGACGGGGCCCCAGTACCAGCACGCACACACACACAAAGACCAAAAAAAGAAATTATCATTGTGGTGGCAGAAGACCAGAGAGATTCTCCGTTCATGAAATTCCATGAATAACTAAGATAAGGAAGCAGTAGGGGGTCTGAAAAGGAGGGTAAACCTAAAAATTTCACAGAACATAATGAGAACATAGATGGGAAGAATCAAAGATAACTCTGAAATGTGTAGTCAAGTAACTAGGTAAATGGTAATACGATTACTCTAAAGAATAAACATGGTAGAAGCAGCAATAAATTTTATATAAAGTGAAGAGGACAACTGAGTGTGTAAAATTGGAGTTCAAGAAGGGAAAGACATTAGTTAGAGGATAGATTTGGCCACTATCGCAATAGAAAAGGTAGTAGAAACTATGTACGTAACTATTACTGTTCAGTTCAAGATCAAAAGTGAGAAAAGTTTTTAAAAAGCAGAGAACTTTAAGGTGAATGTAGTTAGTGGCTCATGCTTGTAGTCTCAACTGTTTGAGAGGTATAGGTACAAAGATCAGTTTGAGGCCTTTTCTGGCAAAAAAATCGCCAAGACTTTATATCAATATACAAATTGAATGTGGTGGCACACACACACACACACACACACACACACACACACGAAAATGTAGCTAGGTAACTTGTGAGAATGGATGGGGTTGAGAGAGATGGAGAGAATGATGGAAGGGATGACAATGATCAATATGCATTGTACTTTTAAAGGGACATGTTGAATTGAAACCTGTTGTACAACTACTTAAAAATAATGTGTATTAGAACTAGGGAAGGGAAAGGGATATCAAAATAGAGAGACAAAGGATAAAAAGACAAACGATTCCAAAATCAATACTTGCAGAACCATTTGGTGTAAACCAACTGTACAACTCATGGGGGGGGAGGGAAAGGGGAAGGGGAGAGGTGGGGGAAAAATGAGGGAGGAGGTAACAAGTTGAACAAGAAATGTACCCACTACCTTACATATGAAACTGTAACCCCTCTGTATTTCACTTTGACAATAAAGGAAAAAACTAATTTTAATGAATGAATTTTTTTAAGTGACTCTTAGAGCGGTTCTTAGTGACCCCAGCACGATTAATCATATGGTGTGAAAGTGGGTAGTCACAGAGGGGGTGAGAAAGGTGAATTTCTAACAATGAAGGTTAAATATGTGCAAGAAGGCTATGAGAGGAATGAAGATCCCATATTTCAGTTTAGTTTAGAAAGAAGATGCCATAGTTTAGATCTGAAGCATCCTCACAAAGGCCTGGGCCCTGGCCCCTGACACTGTGGGGAGAAGGCCTAATAGTGGGAAGTCATTACTGGGGATTGATCTTGTAGGACACATCAGAACTCTGACTCCTGCATATCTTTCTCTCTCTGCTTCTTGCTCACACATTCACAACCATAATCATATGCTGCTTCACAAACCCAAAAGCAATGGGATAACAAACCATGGACTAAAACCATTAGAACTGTATCTCAGATATTTGCCAAAGAAAGCTGTCTAATACAGAGCAGAGAGTGAGAAAAATTATCTGTCTTTTGAGATAAGAAAAAATTGAGCATAGTTGTTTAGGGAAAAGCTATTAAAAATAAGTTGGGGGTAAGAGGCCTGCCTCAATTGGTGGAGGGCTAACCATTGAAAGAAAGCATGAGGTACTGAGTTCGAGTCACAATCTCGGACCAAAAACAAAAAAGAAAAAATAAGTAGGTGAGGACTAGAAATGTGGCTCAAATAGTAAACTGCCAGCAAGCATGAGGCCTTGAGTTTAATCCTACATGCCACACAGAAAAGGTTAAAAATGCAGAAGGTGAGACAGTGATAGAGCCTGTTCCTTGTATATGTAGAAGAGGATGAAACTTAGAATACAGGTAGAGGAACTAACTATACACTGATGATCCAATAGCATAGCCTCAGTAATAGCAAGGAAGAAGCTATTAAAAAATTGGTAAAGAAACAACTACAAAAGCAATACTTGCAAAACTGTTTGGTGTAAGTAAACTGAACACCTCAGGGGGGGAAAGGGTAAGGGGGAGGGGGGAGGGGGGTATGAGGGACAAGGTAACAAACAGTACAAGAAATGTATCCAATGCCTAACATATGAAACTATAACCACTCTGTACATCAGTTTTATAATAAAAACTTAAAAAAAAAACAATGAGCAGATAAGATATCACCTTGATTTTCCATGACACAGGAGACAAGTAGGAATATGTGCTCATAAACGGGTGAGCTAACAGTAGCATAGCCATCTTGAAAGCACAGTACAGATTAGGAATACCTACTTGGTGACCAAGGACTGAAACTTAACCAGGGGACTATCAAACAACTGCCAAGTGATCCCAAGACTTTAGCTATGATTGGTGAAGATAAGCTTGTTACAGTACCAATTAACATGAATACAGGATTTATTTCTGTATAGAAATGCTCATTTGTCAGTGTGTGGGAGCAAGAAATGGCTCTGGGCTAGAGGTAGGGGTATCAGAGGGAAGAGGGAAGGCTAAAGAAAAGGGTGAATGAGCATGAATAGGGTAGAAGAAGTTTGGTTTGCATGTATGAAAACAGAACAATGAAGCCTGTTGATATTGGAAGGGAATAGGGCAAGGAAGAATGACAGAAAAGGTATTTCATAAGAGTACACTATAGGCATGTATGAAAATGTCACAATGAAACCATCTTGTACAACTAATGTATGCTAATCTCTGTGTGTGTGTGTGTGTGTGTGTGTGTGTGTGTGTGTGTGCTAGTATTGAACTCTGGGCCTGAGTGCTATCACTTGACTCTTGAGTAAGGCTAGCACCTTTGCCCCTTGAGTCACAGCTCCACTTCTGGCTTTTTGATGCTTAATTGCACATCAGATGTTCACAGACTTTCATGTCTAAGCTGCTTTTTAGCCCTGATCCTCAAATCTCAGCCTCCTGAGTGGCTAGGATCACAAGTGTGAGCAATATCATTTGGTTGATACATGCTAATTTTTGTGTGTCTATGTGCTAGTCTTAGGGCTTGAACTCAGAGCCAGGGCACTGTCCCTGAGCTTTTGTCCTCAAGGCTAGCGTTCTACAACTTTGAGCCATAGCACTATTTCCCACTTTTTGATAGTTAATTGGAGATGAGTGTCATAGAGCGGCTGGCTTTGAACCTTGATCCCCAGATCTCAGCTTCCTGAATAGCTAGGATTACAGGAATGAGCCATCGATACTTTGCTAATGTATGCTACCACTGACACCTGGCTAATGTATGTTAATTTCGTCAAAGAAAATGACTCTGCTTAGCAGAGTAGGTATAGTGGAAGGGTAAAGCTCAAGATGGAAGGTACAAGTTGGTACATCAGTCTTAGTAAATAAGATAGAAGGCAGAAAAAAATGAGCTGAAAGTGTAGAGATCTCCAGGAAGATTACAGAACTCTGTTCCCTAGATGTGAAGGCTGGAATGTAAAACCTTAAAACTTCAAGCACTGAAAACTCAACAAAGTAGACATGGTTTTTCCAATCTTGTGGGCTAAAGGAGAAGAAGGCGGTAAGGCCAACCACAAAGTAATGGAGGAGGGAGAGTAACTAGGAAGGGTGCAAAGTACAATAGCGAAATGAACAGAACCTAAAGAGAGGAAAAAGTTTAGGCAAGACGAAGAATACAGAACCTGCACTAGGTCCTGATGTTCTTAGACTATGGAAGAAGGAATGGAACTTTTGTAGTAGCAATGCAAGAAAAATGATATTCCTAGAGGGCAGTAAGGTTGCAGATAAGAAATAAGTTAAAGAGATCTGGGAAGGGAGTTTTCAACATTGTTAATTCCTCAGTTCAGCCAAAGCCTGACAGCAACTGTACTTTGCAGAAATCCAAATGGATGGGAAGTGGAAAGTGTAGAGAAAGAGATGCTCATTTTCATTAAGGAAAAGAAGCACAAATTAAAAACTTGGTGTAAAATTCATCACTAATAACAGTGACAAAGATTTAAAAGATTGATGATAACCATTGCCAGAAATGTGGAAAAATAGGCATGGTTGTGAAGGGGGCACTGAAACTATTACTGTTCAGAAAGCAATTTGGCCCCATCATTAAAATTTGAAATATCTGTACTCTTTGATTTGGAAATTTCACTTTTAGGAATGCGTAGATATACATGCATTTTTGTATGTGTGTGTGCTTGAACTCAGGGCCTGGGTGCTCTCTCACTTGATTTTTTTGCTCAAGGCTAGCATTCTACCACTTGAGCTATACCTCTGCTTTTTGCTGTTTAACTGAAAAGAGTCTCTTGTTTGTTCAGGCTGGCTTCAAATCTCAATCCTCAGTTCTCAGCCTCTTGAGTAGCTAGGATTATAGCCAGAATTATAACCGCCAGTGCCTGGTCTATACACACATGTAGCAATTCATATTAGTTAAAAAGAAAACTGGGACAAACTGAATTTTCTACCAACAGAGACTATGGTAAATTCACACAATGGAATATTATATAGGCACTGAAAAGAATATGGTACTACTGACTCAAGTGATCTGAAAACTATTAACTATACATAAAGTATAAAGAAGATAGTTGAAGAAGAGTATGCACAGCACATAATTTTTACAAAGTATTTATACAAGAAAGTATATGAGTTGAAAAACTGTAGAGCTGCAATGTCCAATATGAAGTCATTAGCCACCTATAGCTATTTAAACTTCAGTCTTACTAGTCACATTTCAGGTGCTCAAAATTGGATAGTAGCTATTGTATTAGTACAGATATAGAACAGTTGCATCATTACAGAAAGTTCAAATGTGAACAGTTCTGATCAAGAGGCATGAAGATGATGAATTATAATGTATGCTGTGTTTAATTTTTTATTTTTCTGAAATGTTTCTTTGATAATGTGCATGTGTTGCTTTTATAATGAGAAAAAATAAAGAATTTTAAAAGAGAAAAGGAAGTGTTTTATATTAGAGAATAGCAAGAGGTCCTTTCTAGCCAAGTTGGGTTAAGATTATGAAAGACTGAATATAAAAAATACAGAGTTTTATGGGCAAGAGAAAGAGGAACCACTGAAAGATGTTATAGCTTAAAGTAATAGCACATTACATTAATGAGTAAGTTAGTGGCTTATTCCTGAAATCCTAACTCCTCAGAAGGCTAAAATCTCAAGAATTATCATCATTCAAAGGCAACCCATGAAGAAAAGTTCACAAGATTCCAGCTCCAAAATAACCAGCAAAAAGCAGTGCTGGAGGCATAATTCAAGTAGCAGAGTATCATCCTATCAAGTGTAAAGCTGTGAGTTTTAAACTAGTATTACTGCCTCCCACAAAAAAGAAAGAAGGAAAGAAAGAAAGAAAGGAAAGAAGGAAGATAGAAAGAGAGAGAGAGAGAGAAATTACTTTACAAACATGTCACTCAAATGGGGAGCATTCAACTTAGGAGACAAGATGATAGGTGCTTATTAGAGTACTTTGGTAAAGGATGGTAATGATCTTAATTAGGGAAGGAGCAGCAGAAACTAGGAAGAAAGGATAGATTTAAGAGATATTTTTAAAGAAGAATTGATGGGATTTAGAAATTACCAGATGGAGGAGAAGAGGGAGAATTTAAGGCTGACAGAGTATTTCAGCATGGGATACTGGATACATGGTGGTGGAATGGGGGTTTCATTTTTGGTACACTCATATGAGCGCATGCACTATGAAATTGCCCTCTTCTCCATGCTCATTGTCTTTGGTCTAATTAATTTAGCTTCAGAGAGGAGGTACAAATATGATATAGGATGTAATAAAAAAGGAACCGTATATAAGAGTTATGAAAGAGGGCTTAAAACAACCAACAGAATCACAGGAATAACACTTTGCAATTAAAAGTGTAGGCAACGGGACGAGGGAAAGCATAAAGCATAAGGCAATAGAGCTGGATATTTCAAACAATAAATTACACATACTCCCTTCAAACCCTTTAAGCCAGAAGTATTGCTGTTAAGTGAGAAAATGACATACGGATTAAAAAATTATTCTCTCCTTTATTTCTGTCAAATAAAAAGAGTGGATGAAAGTGGAAAGTTCTCATGTGGAAATATGTAAAAACAAAGCTTCAAAATGAGAAAATGTATATTCTAAGTTTCCTTTTGAAAAGCCACATAGTAAGCTGGGTTCTTGTGGCTCATTCTTGTAATCCTAACCACTCAGGAGGCTGAGATTTGAGGATCAGGGTTCAAAGCCAGCCCAGGAAGAAGAGTCCATAAGACTCTTATTCCCAATTAAGCACCAAAAACCTGAAGTAAAGGTATGGCTCAAGTGGTAGAGCACTTGCTTTGAGCAAAAACGGTAAAGGACAACATTCTAAATTCAAGCCCCATTATTGTCAAAACGATTCACACAATAAAGGATACACAGGCAGGATTTGGAGGTTAGGAACTAAGAGGATCAACATAAATATAGGATGATAAAGCCTGCCTAGAAGCGATGCAGAGGCAGGAAAGTCCTGCTCTGGACTCTGAACTCATAATATCAACAGATACACAAACTCTGTGTTCATTTTACACACACTTTTACTTTCATTTGATACCTCAGAATTAACACAGAGTAACTGGTCTGGAATAACCATTACAGACCACCTAAGGGTATATAGCCAGGCTTGGGGCTTGAACTCAGGGCCTGAGCACTGTGTCCTTGGCTTCTTTTTGCTCAATGCTAGCACTCTACCACTTGAGCCATAGGCTTTTTCTGCATATGTGGTGCTGAGGACTCGAACCCAGGACTTCATTCATGCTAGGCAAGCACTCTACCACTAGGCCATATTCCCAGCCCCACCTAAGGGTTTTTAAACTGAGCTCCAGTGTTTGTGATGCCCCTGAAATTGAGGTCCATTTTCTACATATATAATCATATATGCATTTTCCATGGGGGAGAGGAATAACATATTCACAAAGAGTTATGTGGGTTCCCCAGAAGTTATAGTAGATTCTAGCCTAGCCACTTTACTTTTCATAAAGGAAACTGAGGCCCAGAGAGGAAGAGACTTGTCTTAAGAGCACACAGTAGAAGTGAATGGAAAAAACAACAACAACACAACATCCCTGTGTCTCTTTAATATTCTTTCCACTGTGGCACATTACTACTTATGAGATCCCATAATTGATGTTAGTGCAAATTCTTAAAAGTCCTGATTATTACCTTTGTAATGAAAATTCCAGCTTCCATAATACTTTTAATGTGTCTCAACCACCCTGAGCTCTCCAGGCCAACAAGAAATTCACTCATTGTTGGATTTTTCAATTCACAAACTAAAGCAGAAAAGGAAGCAGAGATTGAAATTGACAAGCGCCTCAGAAAAGGAAGAAAACGGATTCTCACTTTGTAAATGAGGAAGCAAAGGTAGAAATCTAAGTGATTAGACAGAAACCATACAGTGAGTCAAACTTGACATACAACATAAGCTAAAGCTTACCAGATTTTGCAGTGTGGGCCTATGCTTTGAAAACTAAGTCAACACCTACTGAGAAATGCTTATAACTCCTCAATTAGAAAACATATTTGGGGCTGGGGATATAGCCTAGTGGCAAGAGTGCCTGCCTCGGATACACGAGGCCCTAGGTTCGATTCCCCAGCACCACATATACAGAAAACGGCCAGAAGCGGCGCTGTGGCTCAAGTGGCAGAGTGCTAGCCTTGAGCGGGAAGAAGCCAGGGACAGTGCTCAGGCCCCGAGTCCAAGGCCCAGGACTGGCAAAAAAAAAAAAAAAAAAAAAAAAAAGAAAACATATTTGATCCCCACACTCATCACACATTCTAATTCTTCAGGCCCCTAACATCTGTCTCTACTTCTATAGCTCCACCTATTTCCTTTGGTTCTGTTCTGTCTCAAAGGTTTGAAAAAAAGTCAATTTTCATGTATTTTGTCCTGGTTATCCAGCAGAGGGCAATATTTAGCCTCAAAAAATTAGTAAAACAAAGTCTCCTTCTGTAGAATATTCTAAGGCCAAAAGAAAGCGAGAAGAGACCCAAGGAAAAGGTACACTCAATATTCTAAAAAGGGATTCAGACTAAAGAAATGGGCTGGGAATCTGGCCTAGTGGTAACAATGCTTGCCTCATATGCATGAAGCCCTGGGTTAGACTCCTCAGCACTACATATATAGAAAAATCCGGAAGTGGTGCTGTGGCCCAAGTGGTAGAGTGCTAGTCTTGAGCAAAAAGAAGCCAGGGACAGTGCTCATCAGGCCCTGAGTTCAAGCCCCAGGACTGGCAAAAAACAAACAAAACAGACTAAAGAGACAAAATCTAACAAGGGCTATATAGGGGAGAGTACCTTATAGACTACACCAATATAAAAAGACAGGAAGAGCTTACTAAAGAAGTTTTCACTATCTTTTCCTGAATTGGAATACTATATCATAGAATCTTGGGGACTGGTTTGAGGAGAATAATGTTCTAAATCTAAGAATCCTATAAGGTCCATACCATCTAGTACTCATTCTGACCCTAGCACAGCAATACCAGACTGACTTCTTATAGCTGATTATATAAAGTGATTTCTTACCTTAAGGAAGATTAATTCAATTCTCAATTCATTAACACTTATATACCAGTCTACCGACTTTGAATACTTGACTAATTCTATAAAGAGAAACTATTTCCACAAGAACTAAACTCTTACATACTTTACCAAGTTATTAAATAAATTGGCTTGGTCCCTT
>NC_063188.1:67184651-67215877 GCF_023159225.1 Perognathus longimembris pacificus | reverse complement strand
TGCCACACCAACACTGTTATAATTCTGTAGTATGTAAGCAAGGTTCATATTACAGTTAAACACCCAATTATTAACTGGATCTGCTCACCTGATGGGTTTTGTGTTCCACCCCAAATCAGCCATGGTTTCTGCTTAATGCAAACCTATGGCCTCTGGCTTAGCCAAGATGAAACCCCTGTACCTTCCAAGAGTTTCTGCAGGCTGTTCCGCATCACATGGATGTTCTCAATGCCCAAAAACCTGAAGCGAATGTTGGTATAGTTAACTTCATTTTCATATCCCTTCCCAGCTGCTCTGTTGGCCATGGCATTGAGCTGGAATAGTGGAGAACACAATCAAAACAAATAGGTCAGATGAAGGAAGAATGGGATAAATCAATCTCAGGGTCTTACTCTAAACAGTTTAAAATTCTACTCATTTTAAAAGAAATTGAATCATACAGAATACAGTCTTGAATGGAGGAATTTCATTGGTTATTACATTGGGTATCTCAAGTAAAAGACTGATATAAGGAAAAAGGAGACTGGTGTTTTTGTTTTATTATTAATGCCAGGCTTATGATAGGAAGGATATAGAAGCTATGAAGATATCTGATCTCTGCAACTGGAAGAATAATTTGAGCTGCCTATCACAAGTGTTTTCTCAGTGTACCAACTTTTTTTTTCTGATGCTGGTACTGGAGCTTGAACTTGGGACCTCATGCTCTTGCTCAGCTTTTTTGGCTCCTAACTAGCATGCTATTGCGTGAGCTACTACCTCCAATCCAGGTTTTATACTGGTTAATTGGAGATAAGAGTTTTGCAGTCTCTTCTGTTTAGGCTGTCTTCAAATTCTTGTCTTCAATCTCAGCTTCCTGAGTAGCTAGAATTAGAGGTATGAGCTACTAGTGCCTGATTTTAGTGAATGCGAATATTAAGAAACATGCAAAAGTTCAAAAGTTAAACAACCAAGAACTCTAAAAAGATGTTTAAAAACTAAAATATCTAAAATGACTTCTATATATAAATAACGTTTTCTTGCTAATAAAAACAAAGCAGAGATACCATGAGTTTTCGCTCATTTGTTTGTTTGTTTGAGGGCCAATAATAAACTCAGGGCCCGGGCATTGTCCTTTAGTATTTTTAAGCTGGTGCTCTACCACTTGAGCCACAACTTCACTTCCAGCTTTTTTAGATGTTACTTATCTTTTAATTGGAGGTAATTGAAATAGGAAATAATTGGAGATAATTATCTCAGGGACTTTTCTTTGTGGATTGGATTTGAACCATGGTTCTCAGACCTTAGCCTCGTGAGTATCAAGATCATAGGTATTATAAACCAGTGCTCTGCTTCAAGAGCTATTTTAACACTATGTTCAGTTTGTAGTGGCCACCAAATCTCTATATCATATGAAGAATATTGGGCAGGGTAAGGAGTGAATATGGTTTACAGAATGGAAACATTAATAAAATCGTGGACAAGATACCTTCTATGATGATGATCATATTACTAGTTGAGTGATTTTATTTTGTCTGGGCAAGTTTCCTTATCCCGGAGTATTATGCATTTCAGAAGGCAGACAGAAGGTCTATGTGAACAGGTTATAGCTTTCATGTTATTGGAAAGAAACATAAAACCCCCAAAGTATAAATGATCAAATTATTAGCACATAGAAAAAATGCCAACACAGTAAATAGAGAAATGTGACAGTAATATTGATCTTCTATCACACTGACAATGTCACTGTGCTTTCATTAAATTAATAATCAGTGACAAAGGAACCCATGTAAAAGCATTAACAATACAAGATAGTAATACAGAAGTTTGCTTCACCAAATAAAACAGTAGTTACAGCAGTCCCTATCCAGGTATGGATTAGGCTAATGCAGAGAGAGAGCAACACTGTGCCAGTACATAATCTGAAAATTTGTTTGGCAGACCTGAGGAAAAGCTGTATGTTAGCATTTACGGAAGAGATGCCATATTACTGAGCTTCTGAAATGTTCTAGACACTGGGCTAGATCCTTTATATAAATCATCTCATTTAATTTCTACTCTAGCCCCCTCAACGTAGGTATTATTATTCTCATAAGAAAATAAGTTCAGACAAGTAAATAAATTCACCTAAGAAATAAAGATAATGGCTTAGGATATTGTTTGACCTTAGGTTTGTCTGATTCATAAGGACAAATTCCATCAATACAATATAGTTTGTACTAAAGTATAGATCTAGCTATCCAGAAGAACAGTGTTCCTGTTAATTTTTAATTCTGTGATAATTTTCTGGGGATGTAGCTAACTGGTTAAAGTGCTTCTCTAGTATGCCAAACCCTAGGTTAGACCCCAGGTATCATGTCACATACACATGTACGTATATGTGATCCTCAGTATCATCACACATCATATTTCACACACACACACACACAATGTATGTGTGGGTATAACTTCATTATCCTTATTTGTTGAAATTGGAAGAAGAAAATGGGATCTCTTGAAAGAGTGTTCCTGGTATTGGAATATGAACATACACAATCTTTAGTTTTCCAGAAGGGAGTATATCTTCAGTTTTTAGTAAGTTTAGTATGATTTCCCTTGGTATTTTAAGATAATTTAATCTTAATAATACAGACTGGTTAGGTATGATGACTCATGCCTATAATCTCAGTTACTTGAGAGGCAGAGAATAAAGAATCACAGTCCAAGGCTGGTCTGGCAAAAAAGCATAAGAACATGCTATCTGAAAAATAAAGTAAAAGGGCTAGAGGTATGATTCAAGTGGTAAAGTGTCCTGAGTTCAATCCTTAGTACTAAAAAAAGAAAAGTACAATGTTAATTAAACTCTGTCCAAGCTCAGAATGTCAGACACAGTTATGGCTGAAGAAAGTTAGTATGCTTTGGGGAAACGGATGAATAGTTCCTGAACAGAAAGGGAAATAATTTTCTTTCTTGGGACCAATGAGTCCTGCTCTGGAGGAAAGCTAGTGAGAGACCACTAAAAAGAAGCAGAAGCTGAGCATTGGTGGCTCACATCTGTAATTCTAGCTACTTGGGAAGCTGAGATCTGAGGATCGCAGTTCAAAGCCAGCCTGAGCAGAAAAGTCCCCATGTCAATCTTATCTCCAATTAACCACTCAATAACCAGAAGTGCAGCTGTGGCTCAAATTGATAGAGTGCTAGCCTTGAGTTAAAGAACCAGGGACAGTGCTCAGGCCCTGAGTTCGAGTCCCATGACTGACGATTTAAAAACAATAAAAAAAAAGAGAGAGCAGACAGCTATCTAAGGCTATGAGCTGGTTCCACACATACCTAATTGCTCAGCCCTGAAGCACAACTACCGGCATAGGCTTAGCTATAAATCAATGATTGAGCAATCACTAGTTAGCAATGAAACCTCCAAGTCAGCTATACTTAACACATTAATTTCTGACATCTTTTGTAAAAATGACACTTTGATTTTTTTTTTTTTTTTTTTTGGCCAGTCCTGGGCCTTGGACTCAGGGCCTGAGCACTGTCCCTGGCTTCTTCCTGCTCAAGGCTAGCACTCTGCCACTTGAGCCACAGCGCCGCTTCTGGCCGTTTTCTGTATATGTGGTGCTGGGGAATCGAACCTAGGGCCTCGTGTATCCGAGGCAGGCACTCTTGCCACTAGGCTATAACCCCAGGCCGACATTTTGATTTTTGATTTTATAAAAATGGCATTTAATAAAAGAAAACATCTTCTTTCTAACTTTACAAGTCACAGAGAATTCTTCTATTTCTTTTATAGCACTAGACAAACTATTAAAGGTCAAGCCATTAATGTAGAGTTTAGGTTGATATGTAGGTTGATCTAAGGACTCCATCTTCAATGACATTAGCATTTGAAAGGAACAAAGTCTTAGAACACCCATTGTAAGAAATCACAGGTAAACCAATTCCATAAAGCATCAGGTTCTTAGGAATGCCAAAGGATTTAAGTGCATGTCCCCTATTGAAATACAGGGAAAATTTATGTCCCCGGTCTTTTCTTATTCTCTGGGACCAAGATACAAGCTGTACTTCCCTGAATTATGAAAAAATTTACACAAGCTAATAGCGCTGGCTATTAAAGCATTACTATCACCAGTCAGGTTTTCTGTTAATGTTAGTCATGTAGCAGTCATATTTTTGAATCTTGTTCTTCAGACACTAGAGTTAACCAAGTATGGTTTAAAATTTTATTCACAGCCAGGTTCCAGTAGCTCACACCAATGATCCTAGCCATTTAGGAGGCTGAGATCCCAGATCATGGTTCAAAGCCAGCCTAGGCAAGAAAGTCCAATTAAACACGAAAAAGCCAAAAGTGGAGCTGTGGCTCAAGTGGTAGAGTGCTAGCCTTGAACATAAAAGCTCATGAACAGTGTCTAGGTTCTAAGCTCAAGCCCCAGGACATACACACACACACACACACACACACACACACACACACACACACACACACACACACACACTATTATTCACAGAAAGATACATAGTGGTACTCAGTTTCCAGGGTCTAAGTTAAAGTTCTTTTTTTGATAGTAAATTTAGACCACAGTAGGCAACTACTGAATATTTTGCTAAAGGAATAGATTTAGTGAAAATATGAGATGTTAATGAGCCCTTAACTCAGGATCCCGTTGACAAGGCAAAGCCAGGCTGTTCAACATACCATCTCATAGCCTCATTTGACAGAAAGGAACTTACAAAAGGTATACCAAATGTACCCATAAAAAGTTGGGATACAGTAAAGACACTTGTACATCCCTGTTCATTGCTGCACTATTCACTATAGCCAAGTTATAGAAACAGCCCAGATGCCATACAATAGATGAGTGAATCAATAAAATGTGATACTTATATACAATGGAATTTTACTCATGTATTAGAAAGAATAAGGTTATCTCATTTGAGGGAAATGGATGGACCTACAAATCATGTTAAGTGAGGTAAGCCAAGCTCACAGACAAATGGTACATGTTTTCTATCATATGTGGAAGCTAGATCTAAAATATAACTGGACATGATAACCTATACAGGACTCTAGTCATTCACATACAGATTAAAGGAGGACACCATTAGTGGAGGAACCCAAAGTGACTCCTCTGAACATTTTTTTTTGTTGGCCATTGGACTTGAACTCAGGGCCTGAGCACTGTCCCTAAGCTCTTTTGCTCAGGGCTAGCATCCGACCAGTTTGAACCACAGATACAATTCTGATTTTTTGAGTGGTTAATTGGAGGTAAGAGTGTCATGGGGACTTTTCTGCCTGGGCTGGCTTTGAACCGCAATCCTCAGATCTCAGGCTCCTGAGATCTAGGATTATGGGCATGAGCCACAGGTGCCTGGCTCTCCTATGAACAATTAAAATATTATTTATCAAAATGAATTCCAGGAAATGGAAACATGAAGAGTTTTTTGTTATTATTGTTGGTGGTGGTGGTGTTTGTTTTTGTTTTCTCTTATGGAAGGGTAAAGTAAAGGGAGGGTCCAGGGAGGAAGGGCAAACCAAAGCAATCATACAATTCAGTGTACAGTACATGGAAAATAAACTATGTAACAAGTCTCAAGCATGCAAAGAGGGGGATTGAAAGAAGTAGTGATATTAAAGAAGTTATTGATAGCTACCTTTGGTCTAGTGTCTACAACATACATAAATTTGCTCCCAGGATTTGCTCGGCTAATGGAGTCCAGCAAGAATTCATCATCAATGCAGCGAGCGTAAAATCCACAGAGAGGTTGGCTACAACGGCAAATGGTAGCCTGTAAGGAAAAAGTGTGTCAGTTGAGCCACAAAGTTCACACGTGATCAAAATCTTCCTTGACTCCAGATTGGTGAACAGTTGGTGTGCCAACTCACAACAGTTTCCAAAGCAAAGAGAGATGTGGCTCTAAAGTTCAGGCCATTCCACTGATATTGGGATCAGCCTCTTGCCTCTTGTTCCCTCCCTGTGGGTACAGGGCTGAAATCAGCCCTGGCAATGCAGACCACAAAGAAATCACATCTTGAGTGTTTAATAATATTCTATTCTTGACACATAATGGCCTCATTGTTGTCCTGAAACTATCCCAGTTTTTACAGTCCCCATAATAGCATCCATATAAAATAGGCTTTCAGTGGCAGAATTCAAGATACAGTAATGATCTAGAGATTTTGGGAAAAGTGTTTACTACTTTCAGGAGTCATTGTCAAATCAGAGGGCTGGTATGTTTCAGGCCATTTCAACATGAAAATTGCAGAGTTAATGGACTTCATTATACTTTGATGTGGTTTTAAAGGAGTTTGTTCACTCAGTTTGATACACACACTGAATTATAGTTTATATTCTCTTTTTTAGTTGGTAGTAGGGCTTGAACTTGGGGCCTGGGCACTGTTCCTGAGCATTTTTGCTCAAAGCTAGAGTTCTACCACTTTGAGCCCAGCTCCACTTCAGGTTTTATGGTGGTTAATCAGAGATAAGAGTCTCATGGACTTTCCTGCCCAGGTTGGCTTTGAACCACCATGGTCCTCAGATCTCAGCCTCCCGAGTAGTTAGGATTACAGGCATGAGCCACCAGTGCCTGACAGCATTACATAATCTTTAGGACTGGAATATTTAATTTCAAGACTTGATAACAGTCTAGCCCCAGGACTCAATGAAAACTATTACCACTTCTTAGTTAAAGGGAGTTCAAATAGGTCTTTCCTTCCCATTACCTTATTATATGTACACATACATACACACACACACACACACACACACACACACACACACACAATCAGTAAGAAAGAACCAATAGTCCCCAAGTATACTCTCATGCAACTCCTTTTCATTCTGTAACTTCCCACCACATTGGAATCTAGACAAAAAAAATGAACTAAAATGTTGCCTAACATCTGTATGGCATTAATATAGTTTATAAAAGTACCTATCTATTCTCCCTTCATGTAAACTCCTCAAAAACTCATTGAGCCACTTAAGTTCAGGGAGCTTAAATGATTTGAAGCAGGCACTCTTGCCACTAGGCCATATCCCCAGCCCAGCTTAAATGATTTGAAATCAGGTCTTCTAAAGCCAAGATGACTAATTAGAGAAGTCTGTTTAACTCACATTGTTCTCTTTGTAGAAGTAGGACAGCACAGGAACACGTTCTCTGCTTCTGAACTTTGAACTTGCAATCACTGTGTCCAAGCTAATAGATCTAGGAACCACTAAATCAGGAGGATAGGTACTGCATATCTAAAAGAAAAGAGAAATTTTTTACAGGTTATCACTTGCTAGCAACAGGCTAGGATTTGTAATTGCTGAAACAGCAGCTAGTTGGCTGGTATTTATCATCCAGAGTCACCCATTCCTCAGAAATAGGATAAAAGATACTGTTGGTACCAGGCACTGGTGGCTCATGCCTGTGATCCCAAGTACTCATGAGGCTGAGATGTGAGGTTCATGGCCCCAAACTAGATAGAGCAGGAAAGTCTTTGAGACTCTGGTCTCAAATTAACCAGTAAAAATCCAGAAATGGAGCTATGTCTCAAGTTGTAGAGCATGAGCCTTAAACAAACAAGCTCAGGGACAGTGCACTGGTCCTGAATTCAAGCCCCAGGACCAGTGCAAAGAGAAGATATCATTGGTACAAAGATTTCCCAACATACAAATAGGGAAATGAAATAAAATCATTTTAAAGTATATTATCATTTTTCCAAAAGGAAGGCATTGATACATACAAGAAAAAATAGACCTTTAGAATAACTAAATACATAAAAATATGTATATGCAAAAGTACATATGCAAGCCAACCCTGAAATGCTTGCATTTGCCTACTACAGCAAATAACAGGTAAACAAATAAGTTAAATGAATAGGCTCAGATGTAAAGCATAAAGATGCAGAATGAAGAGGAAATGTGATTTACTCTTTCATAAACTACACAGTGGTTTCCTAGTACGCATACCTCAGAGGTCTTGAAATTGTTGATATTTTAGGTGTGACATTCTATAAAAAGCACTGATACATTTTCTCAAATTTATCACAGACTTGACATGGTAAAGTTAACTGCAATCATTCCTCTAATAATCCCAAACATTTGACAAGATATCAGAAAGAATTTCAACCAGGTTTGGGGGGGCTCCTGTCTGTAATCCTAGCTACTCAGAAGGCTAAGATATGGAGGATCACAGTTTGAGGCCAGGCTAGGCAAGGAAGTTCTCAAGACTCTATTTACAAAATAACAAACAAACAAAACTCAAGGCTGGAGGCATGGATCAAGTCATAAAACACCAAACCAGCAAACATACAAGGCCCTAAGTTCAAAACCTGGCACCACCAAAAAGCATTTCAAGGTACTTCAGATGAATAACGTTCTGTATAACTCATTATGAAAGTCAAAGACACCAGAATGAAAAGAAGAACATTTGAAAAGGAAGTTCTACAATCATCAACCATGTTTTAACCTGAACTTTAGACTCTCGAGAAGCAAATCACACAGAGATGCAGCTGCTCTTTGTGCTCAGAACGGCATACACATCCAAAAGATTAACACAGATAATTCAGACCTCATTCAAGAAGACTAAGAAACATATTTGAGCACAGAACTCATCCCATCTCTCTTCATTCCTGTCAAGTATAACCCCATCAAGCCATCTAACCCTAACAAGCCATCTAATAGATGGTCCTTCTAAATGGAAGCTCATCAATCCTCATATATAGCGGCCATTCAAAACCTGTTGTTAGCAGAAAGTCATTTCAATTAACAACGTACTATGGATGATAAGCTGCAAATAATTTTTAATCTAACAATTCAAGGATAGAATTTAAATATCAA
Organism: Perognathus longimembris pacificus; assembly: GCF_023159225.1. Taxonomy (NCBI): domain Eukaryota; kingdom Metazoa; phylum Chordata; class Mammalia; order Rodentia; family Heteromyidae; genus Perognathus; species Perognathus longimembris. The sequence continues at coordinate 67,207,100 of NC_063188.1, read as the reverse complement.
TAACTAGAAAGTTACCAAGGCCTGGCTGCTAGCTTTAGAAAAGCCTAAGTCCTTTATTGTTCTGGTCCTGTGACTTGAACTCAGGACCCGGGCACTGCATTGTCCTCAAATCTAGTACTCTACCACTTGAGCCACAGGTCCAATTCTGGCTTTTTCATGGTTAGTTGCACCAACTTTTCTGCCCAGGCTGCCTTAGAACTGCAATACTCAGATCTCAGCCTCCTACTTAGTTAGGATTATAGACATGAGTCACAACCACCCAGTAAAAAGCCTTCTTTCAAAGCTGGTCTTTCCTTGGTCGATGCCTAGGACTGTTTGGTCAAAAAACTTGGTTTATGTTGGACATTTGCTTTCCATTTGGGCATCTGGAATCCTTTTATACATATGGCAGAGTGCCTACATGAATAGCAGTGAGCAAAAACCCTAGGTACTGAGTCTCTAATGAGCTTCCCTGGTAGAAAGTTCACATTATGTTGACCCAGGTTGTTACTCGAGGAATTACAATTCTATGTGATTTCACTAGAACAACTGTTTTTTGAATTCTTTCACTGCAATAAATCATACTCACTAGACGGACTAGATGTTGAGTCCTGTGAGAACACTTTAATGAATCACAGATAACCTTGGAAACCCTCATCATAATCCTACATTTCCATATTCAGTCCTGAGTTCTTTTTTCAGATCCAGACCCAAATGCTCAGTGTCAAATATTTGTATCTTTGAATTCAGGATTACATTCACACTTCTTAATTTGAACATAAAACACTTTCTGATTTGGCTTCATTTTCTTAGCTCTTATCTCCCTCTGCATAAATGTGGATAAAATTCCATCACAAGTAAGTTAAATTAAGCCAGGCTCAGAGAGACAAACAGCACATTTTTCTCTCATATGTAGAAGCTGGAGCTAAAATACAAATATGCATGAAAACATATACAGGGCTCAATGCTTAATGCACTGACACAAAAACTGACCAAAGGATGTTATCCTTAGGGGAGAAATAAAAAAGTGTAAACTCATTTGAACAACTGTTTATCAAAATGAATATCAGGAAGTGGAAATGTTTGGGGGAGGGAAAAAGAATAGAGGGAGGAAGGTGAGCAAACACAGTCACTATAGCCAATATAGCCAACGTATATTGTAAAAATTGAACCACATAACTTGAGTGTAGGGACAGGCAGAGGAAAATGGAAAAGAATGAAGGAAAGGGTAATACTAAGAACTATTGTATTCAAAACCTGACTTATGGAATGTAAAATTATATAATAATACTAGTAATAATAAAAGAAGTTTTATGTTGAACTAGGATATAAAAAATATCTTTACAAGGCAACACCTCAAAGCATCAGACTGTCTCTAATTACCAGGCTTATTTTCACAGCTGCTATCTAAGCTCCCATAGCATTCTATGCTTTAAATCATGAGACCTCTGACTCTGTTTCCACTGTTGAGCACAGTAGGCACCCAAATAAACGCTTGCTGAATGTCCAATGAAAAGCAAAAAAATATGAGGGATTTCCCACTTCTTTCCATATTTGCTGATATTCTGTCACTTTAATTAAATGTATCTAAAGGATAAAAATAATCCCAAAATTACCTCATAGTTTTTGTTGGCATCGGTTATGGTCCAGTATCTATTGGGTATTCCCATTCGCTCAAAGTCTGATACTGGGTCAATCAGTTTCCATCCATTTTCCCTTGCCCCTTTTGAGGTTTTGGGATTATAAGAAAAAGCATAAAGATCTTCAGGTGACACTGGAGAACAGACAAGGAAACAAAGTCATGATAAGTGGAACTTAAAGACTGACAAAAAATGCAAAGAAAGGTTTCCTTATCCCCAAAAGGATGTTTGTCAAACAATCCCATCAAAGGTTAGTGCTTTGTATACATGCCTGCTTTTACATAAAGAATAAGAACTAGAATAACGTTTTGGGTTCTTTTAAAACATTTTAACTTTTTTTATACTTACAACAACTAAAAACCGTTTCCAAGGCCCTCTTTAAAAATAATGATGAATAATTTACTTGATCTGAGGCTTTGGGGGTAGGAAAGTAGACCTTACCAAAAATTTTTAATTTGGCTAATTGCTCTGGTTACTGTAACATATTGCACAACATTAACAACTGCATTCTACTTGTCAGACCAACACTAGCTTCTGCTGATAAATAGCCATTTGTGTTCTCCCTGTCAGTCTTTCTTCCTCCATTCACAAGATGCAACACAAATTCAATGCTTATTTTACCACTTTATGTGGCAATGACTTCTCCCCAAATGAATGGAAGTTAATCAGAGCCTTATGAAGTGTGAAGTCAGGAAAATGTCAATAAAATATTAGCAAGCACTGAGGAAGCATTCTGAGGAAAGTGAAGGAGAAATTAAGAGGGAAAACTTAAGAGCATGGAAATCCCAAAAACTAAAAACCAGAGGAGGTCAACTATCTAGGAGTGAAGGCTCGAATGAAACAGTGAGGCTGGAACAATTAGGAATAAATATATAATTAATGACTCTGACTAAGGCTCTGCCTTAGTCTTTTAGCTGAAACTGAAGTACATAGTAAAATGCATGAATGTATCTAAGTCTCAAAAACTCTTTTACTTACTCTACTTTCACAAGTAAGCTGAATTCAAAAGCTATGTAACATATGCCAAGCCCATAGATCTGGTAAGTGTCAAAGCCTGGATTTAAACTCTAACTCTATAACCTATGATCTTTACATTATGCCTTTCTGGGGAAAAAAGAATAAAACGGTTTTAGATAAAAATTATGTCATTGTGGGAAGGGATGGGAGGGAAAACTGGGAGAGAGTGAGGGAAGGAGTGACATTATCCAAAAACAAATGTCATTATCTGACTTATATAAGTGTAACTCCTCTGTGCTTTACTTCTATAACAACAAAAATTCTTTTAAAATTGCTGTCATAACTACCTGGTTGAGAAAGCTTGAGTAGTGAAACATAAACCTCCTGGCACACAGGGTCAGAGTCTAAAACAAAGTGTGCTACCCGGAAGTTCTTACAGTGAAGTACCAGAGGATAGCCCATGGTAGTACTGGATAACTTCTCCACAGTGGCAATGTGATGGAGTGGGATCTGCAAAACAGAAAACACAAACAGAGTAAAGATACAGTGCACAGTATTTATGTCATTATCAGTGTATCTAATTCTCAGTGATGATAACAGGATCACCAGAAACATAATCACATCTCTAGCCTACAATTAGCCTTTATAAGACACAATGGATTCACAAGGCATGTTGAAAATAACTACAACAGTGATATACCACTTGTTTCCATAACTAGAAGTCCATTTCGCTTAGCATCATCTTATGTGTTCATACTGGCATAGCTCTTGAGATATTGTGATCTTCTGCTAGGACTATCCTAGACATGTACTAATTATTCCCTATGAGGGACACCATAGAGTCCATGTTTCTTTGGGTGTGGCTCACTTCACTTAGTATGATTTTTTTTCCAAGTCCTTCCATTTCCTTGTGAATGGGACAGTTCCTTTCTTTCTGATAGAGGCATAGAATTCCATTGTGGATATGTACCACATTTTCTTGATCCACTCATCTACTGAGGGGCGTCTGGGTTGGTTACATATTTTAGTGATGAAAAATTGAGCTGCGATAAACATAGTTGTGCTGGTGGCTTTAGAGTGGTCTTGCTTGTAATGAAATTTAGAAATCACAATGGAAAATAAGTTTCTTTCATTCTACCAAGTTACATAATAATGATTAATAGTCAAAAGTATATCTATGACTATTAGCTAAAAGCTCTGAGACGTGAATTCCTTACAGAATCAAGAAGCAGCATGAACAGAATTTGAAGCATGCAGAGTAACTCTAGTTCCAGAATTCTTAAAGACTCTAGACCTGGAATTAAGACTGAACTAGAAACACAATTTATTCTATTGATAGAAGAATTAATTATTTCTACTTACACCAATGCTAGGAAAGGAAGGAAGGAAGAGAGAGAGAGGAGAGAAATGAACACAGATTAAAATGTGTCTAAATAATATAATACAAACATATGTCTAAACAATATAACAAAACAGCCATACAGTCATGGTTTCTTGCTTTGGCCTTCAAGGTTATCCTACTATTCATGTCTCTAATGTTTCCTGCAACTACATCCCAGTTCTTTCCATTGTCAAGATTCCCTGATTGACTTTTCTTCTCTTCATTCCCTTAGGTCTCAGTCCCAAATTTATTTGGAAGTCATCTCTTCCATGAAGTCTTTCAATCAAATCCACAAGAATAGAGAAGATGTAGAGATATTCCAGTAAAGGACATTCCTATCTTTGGTCTATGAAATTTAATTTTCTGTTGTGGCAGTTTTGGAGATTTTTTTTTTTTAAAAAACACCCTCTTGCAGGATGGGAATACGGCCTAGTGGTACAGAGCTTGCCTCACATACATGCAGCCCTGGGTTCTGTTCCTCAGAACCACATATATAGAAAAAGCCAGAAGTGGTGCTGTGGCTCATGTGGTAGCATGCTAGCCTTGACCAAAAAGAAGTCAGTGCTCAGGCCCTGAGTCCAGGACTAGCAAAAAAAGAAAAAGAAAAAACACCTCTTGGTAATGTAACAGAAACTAATTAATATAATCCTAGGAAAATTAAAGCCCCACTAGTCAACATGGAAGATGTGAGTTGGGGTAGTAAAATACTGACCATTAAGATCAGAAATCAGGCAAACAATTTTAGTGAAATTGGGAACAGGGAAATGGAAATCCTTTAAGGCGGGGAATAACATTAATTATAGTAAATTATGTAAATAATTGTCCTTGGCCATGCTTAAGTAAGGAATTTAAGTTTTCCCTTCCAAATTTTGTCTACTGGGTTGGAAATAATGCCTGATAGGAACAAACAAGAGGGCATGTAGATGGTACTAAAGAACTGCTTCTTAAATTGTTAGAATTGGAAGAGTGCTTAGTAATGATATAATCTAATTACCTCATCATAAAGATTCAGAAACAAGCTCAGAGGGGAGAATGATTTATGCAAGGTCATACAGCTAGATAGAATAATGCATAGCTAGTACTGGCTCTCTAAATTCCTCTTTAGCATTCTTCCCATCACAGCAAATAGAGTTAAGGCACAATCTCATACAGAGAATGCCTACGGAATTTAAGTATTAAGATACTTCTAGCCTATGTAGAGTCAATTTATTTATTTCATGCTTATGTAATAGGATTCACTATATATCCCTGGTACTATTTTTTCTTTATACCCTGGGCTATGTGGTATCCTAGGTTTCAGTTCTCCTGTCATGGACTCCAGAGGGCTAAGATTACAGGCATGTACCACCATACCAGCTACCACTGCTTTTTGAAAAAAAATCTCTTCATGTACCCCAAGCTGGCCTTACTATGTAGCACAAGGGAGCCTGGAACTTAAAATCCTCCTGACTCTTCCTGCAGAGTGCTGAGAATATAAGCATGCACCATCAGACATGATCCAAGCATTGTTTTAAGCACTTATAAACATTAACTTTATTATTCTTCTATATTATTATCACTGCTGTACAGCAAGGGAAGCAAACCCAGAGAAGTTAAATAACTTGCCCAAGGTTATAAAAGTAATACTGTAAAAGTTGGGATTTCAACCTGAGCATTACTGGTTCTAAAGTCTGGGCTCTTTTTTTAAACTTATATTTCATTGTAAAGGTGATGTACAAAGGGGTTATAGTTACATAAGTCAGGTAATGAATACATTTTAAAGTCTGGGATCTTAATCACTATACTATGCCCTATATACAGAGAATGTGACACTTGTTATAAATGAAAAGGTCTAAATAAAAATCTGACTGATAATTTAAGATTAAATTATAATACTGCTTCAGTGTAGGGAAGTTCTAATACTGAAAAGAATGCAAGGAAAAAGGACTCATACTCTTTGATAGGAATGTAAACTAGTACAGCCACCATGGAAATCAGTATGCAAGTTCCCCACCAAAAAACTATAAATATACCTTCTTTATGACCCTACTATACCACTCTTTGGCATATAACTAAAGAAGTGAAAATCAATACACAAGTGATACCTTTATACCCATATTTGTTTCAGTGCTGTTCACAATAGACAAACTGTGGAATCAGCTGTGGTACCCAACAACTGATGAATAAAGAAAATACGATACCTATATACCACGGAATATTACTCAGCCACGAAGAGAAATGAAACTATGCCATTTTTGGGAAAATACATGGGAGTAGAGGATCATAATATTGAACCAAACAAAGCCAAACTCAAAGCCAATAACCACATATTTTCACTCATTCGTGGAGCTTAAATCAACAATGAAGTTGATGATAGTGATGATAGTTGATGATAGTAAATTAATATAAAGGGAGGGCTTTCAGAAGGGACCAGTTAGAGAGGAAAGGAAAGGATACTGAGCAGGTGAAGAGGATCCAAGTACACACACACACACACACACACACACACACACACACACACACACACACTGTGGCAGTATTTTTCAGTTTTGGATGGGTTTCATGTATGGTGTGTATGCATATATACACACACACACACACACACACACACACACACACACACACACCACCAAAAACTGTGGAAAAAGTTGGGAGGAATCAAGAGACACAGGGTAAAAAAAAGACAAACGACTACAAAAGCAATACTTGCAAAACTGTATGGTGTAAATGAACTGAACAACTTTTGGGGAAGGGAAAGGGGGAGGGGGGAGAGGGGAATGAGGGAGGAAGTAACAAACAGTAAAAAATGTATCCAATGCCTAATGTATGAAACTGTAACCTCTCTGTACATCAGTTTGAAAATAAAAATTAAAAAAAAAAGTTGGGAGGAATAGGAGACGAGTGGAAAAAAAAACAAAGGGCAGAACTTGTTCAATGTATACTGTATGCATTATTTGCATGTATGGAATTATCACAGTGAACCGCCCTCATATTGTTGCCCACGATACATTCCAGTGGCCTGAGAATTAACATCATTAAGTGGTTTCTAGAAATTCAAAATTGTATTCATAAACTGCTTTAATAAATGACAACTCCTTAAAAATGTCAATTCTTTATACCACTACCTAAAGATAATGTAAACAAATAAATACCAAAAAAAATAATAATTGTAGTCTCATCTGGTAGCACGTGTCTGTAATCCCAGCTACTTCAGAAGGCTGAGGGAGGAAGATCAGTAGTTCGATGAAAACATTAGTGAATTATGAATCGCTATCTTAAAAAAAAGAAAAAGGAGCTGAGAGTATACCTCAAATAATGAAGAGTATTTGCCCAGCAAGCACAAGGCTCTGAGTTCAATCCCAGTACTGTAAAAAAAAATTTTAAGGCAATTCTAAACCGTAGGCATGAAAGTTTGTATTTTTAACAAGTTCCAGATATTTTGAAAGCTGCTGGTTTGGGGGCCACAGTTTATGAATAGCAAAGCTTTACAGATGCCAGGTATAGTGTAACATGCTCACAATCTAAGTACTTATGGAGGCAGGGACATGAATTTGAAGCCAGCCTGAACTACATAGCAATATCCTGTCTCAAAAAAAGGGGGGCTGAGGAGTAACTCAGTAAAATAGCACTTGAGTAGCACATTGAATACTTTGGGATGGATCCACAGCACTGAACAAAGTAAAAAAAAAAACAAAAAAAAAAAAACACTACTAAAAATGTTTGAGCTAAACCTTAGGACTACTCCTATGTGGTCTAGAATGACTGCAGCCAATAACTTGAGGAAAGAGGAGTCCTAAGATTCAGACCACCAAAGGACTCCTACAATAAGCAATTGGAAAAAAAAGTTTTATAACGATTTAATAATAATATTTCAAGTTTTAAGAAACTACCAAATAAAAGGTGCATCTACACAACTCTTGATATTTCTTCTCACAAACATACCCATGTTTCTTTCCGGAATGCCGCACAAGAACCCTCTTCCACATAGATCAGGTGGGTTGCCATAAGGTAAAGAATTCCATTAATTGGTTTCTTGCCCTCATAACGATCCAGTAATTTCACGTTCTGTACCTGTTATTTGAGGACAAAAATAGCATTATGGAGTCACCATCTGTAATTAAATTGGGACAATCTGGAACAAGATAAGTACTATTAATATACTACTTCCTTCCAAGAAGGCAAACTAGTATAACCCGTATTTTCTTGTCCTAAATGAGCACTGGAAAAACCATGAAAGAGGGATGTTTGTAATCGAGGAAAGATCAAAATTCTACACAATGATTACTGGTATAGATGTGGGTAGAAAATAGTCTAAAACCCTACTGAGAGATACTTATTCTTGCTAGAGGGACGATGTGGCTATTTAATGCATTAAAAAATTAAGAAGTGTAAATAACAGGATAAATCTTAAAAGTTACTGGGCGAGAGTATATTAAAGTAGGAAATAAGAAAAACAAAAGCAAAGGAAAAGTACTATAAATGGAGAATATAAAATGAGATAGCAGAAATAATTCCCAATAATTTTAATAAATATACATGAATTTAACTTACCAATTAAAAGGTTTACATACTGGATTAAAATAAATGATTTGGCTGTATTTGAGCTAGAATTGTTTAAAATTTTTTAAAAAGACAGAGAAGTTGAAAATAAAAAATGGAAAATGATATGCCAGGCAAATATAAGGCAAACAAAACTGGGATAGAATTCACATTAGATGAAGTAGAATTTATATGAGAAAGAACAACAGAAGATATACTCATCATAAACATGTATGTATCATGCAATACAATTCCAAAATATATCTAGCAACTAGTGAAATTGCAGAAAGGGAAAGAACAAGTACAGTTGGCTATTTTAACAGTCTTCTGAGGAACTGAAAAATTAAGCAGATAAAAATTAAGCAGAGGGCTGGGAATATGGCCTAGTGGGAAGAGTGCTTGCTTTGTATACATGAAGACCGGGGTTCGATTCCCCAGCACCACATATATAGAAAACAGCCAGAAGTGGCACTGTGGCTCAAGTGGCAGAGTGCTAGCCTTGAGTAAAACGAAGCCAGGGACAGTGCTCAGGCCCTGAGGCAAGCGCCAGGGATGGCAAAAAAAAAAAAAAAAATTAAGCAGATATGAGTAACACCTGAAAATCATTACTAAAAAGTTCAAGCTATTAAATACATAGAATTTTTTTTTTTTTTTTTTTTTTTTTTTTTTTTTTTTTTTTTTGCCAGTCCTGGGCCTTGGACTCAGGGCCTGAGCACTGTCCCTGGCTTCTTCCCGCTCAAGGCTAGCACTCTGCCACTTGAGCCACAGCGCCGCTTCTGGCCGTTTTCTGTATATGTGGTGCTGGGGAATCGAACCTAGGGCCTCGTGTATCCGAGGCAGGCACTCTTGCCACTAGGCTATATCCCCAGCCCAAATACATAGAATTTTATATCCAACAAAGAGAGCACACAGTCATTCAAGAAAATGAACAAAGCATTTCCCAAAGGCCAGGATTATAGTTGTAATAACCAAAATTAGCATATGTCTAAAAACAAATTGGCACATTGCTAAATTAATCTTGGGTTGGTGGGAATTCATACAAGAAATGAAATATTTTAAAGTTAATTATAATATAAACACAATAAAAAAAATTTGTTGGACACGTTGAAGAACTGTGAATGAAATATAACATGCAAAAAATTCACTATTCATAGGTAAGATAATTATCTAGAAAAAAAGCAAAAGTCAATAAACTATTAGAACCAATATGATCAGACTTCAGTAAAAGTACCAGATAGAAGATCAACTTACAAAGCAACTACTTACCAATAACATTTTTGTGCTTTAGCAACACTCACTTATGGAAAGCAATAAGAACAAGCATTCATAATGACAGCAAAAACTATATAAAAATTTGACATTAGTTCAATTCAGCATGCACAAAAACTTTATAGAGAACATTTTAACATTCAAATAAAGGACACAGAAGATAATCAAAACAAATTACTGTGGTTTAATGTATCTTTCAAATCTCATGTTATAAAATTAATACCCAAAGTCCTATGTTAATGATTTTTTGGCTACAAAACAACTTTATTTTCATTAGGTCCAAAACTTGAGAGAATTCCTAGGTAGCTAAAATGTTATCTAGTGGCTACAAAGGCTCAGGCTGAAACCTCTGCCATCAGCAGAGCCCCTCAACGGATACTAGACTCTGAGGCGTATTAGTCGTGCTTCAGGGTGAGCTTGTCAGCTTACAAAGATTACTCAGGTGGTCTCCTGTCACCTGTCTTTTCATTAAGCTTCATGATCTTGTCCCATAGATGGGATCTATGTAGGCAGGAACCAAGATACGACGATCCAAAAGGGTTCTTCTCCAGAGCCACAGCAGCTTCCATAGTATCCAAGACTGCCCTTCTCATCTCGAGTTTACTTCTGCATATCCTAGAAGAGCAGGTGCTAACTCTCAGCTAACTCATGGAAGAAATGGTCTACATCCTCCACAGCCCACATACTCATGGTCAAAATAGCAGCACCAAGAGAGGTGGGTGCAGGAGACAAGCAGGTATGAATTGACCAAGCAGGTGACAGCATCCTCCACCTTGGTGTAATAAGGAATAATTCTGATAAATATGGGAATCATAGGGTAGTTGTCCACATAGAGCTAATTTTCTTTCTCGCTCTCTCTCTCGCTCTCTCTCTCTCTCTCACACACACACACACACACACACACACACACACACACACACACACACACACACACCTAGTCCTGCAAGCAGATGATCAAGAAGATGGTTTTGTAGGTTGTGACTAGACAGGAGATTCCAAGGTGGTTCAAAGAGGGAATCTCCAGTTGTACTCCATTCAAACACTATTGAAACAAGACAATTTGTAAGACCTCTAAAGTTCACTCCTGTCAATGCATTTAAGATGTGGGACTTTTGGGAATGGACAGGGTTAATTTGTGCATGGATGGATTGGTGAGTTATGAAACCAAGGAGCCTTGTTATCAAGCTCTAGGCATATTGTTCTGTTTTGCCATGTTTCTACCATGCCATGGACAAGTAGAAAGATACTCAGAAGACGCAAAACAGATGTTAACACCAAGTTTGTTTTTTTTTATTTCCTAGCCTCCATAACTGTAAAGCATTTCTTTTCTTTGTAAATTACATAGTCTTGGGTACTTTGTTATAGCAACAGAAAAGAAACTCAAGACAGAAATGAAAAGAATATACACATAAACTGAAAATTAATACTCATAAACAACCATTATGTTTCAAGTATATATTTAAATGCAAGTATCATATTAATCACATTAGAATTCTTGTCTATGATGTGGTATGGGGAAGAGGGGGCTAACTAAATAAAAATAAGAGCTAGGCTTGCATGGGCCAATGATGACAATGTACCAGGAAATTGTTTAAACATAAGGAAAAAATCTTAAATATTTAAAAGGTGTTCTGTGATGTTTGCCTGTAACTTATTTGCACTCATGTTTAAATTCATGGTCCTAACATATTTTAGGTGTCATCACTCTCTTAAAGGGAGTTTGACAAAGCTGTATGAGATCACAATGAACATAAAATCCTCACCTTAATGCTCTTTCCATTTCATACATTCACATGTTCACATCCAGGAATCATTACTACAGAGTCTATCAGTGTGAAAAATTATTATACAGGCAAATTACTATGCAGGCAAATTGCATATAGCTAAAAAAGATGACAAAATAGTATCACTTTTCTCCCTGGAGACATTTAAGAACAGGATACCCATTTATCTACAGAGGTCTTGATTTTTTTCTCCTATAACTGTGTTCCACTAGAAAGAAAATAATAAACATAAGATATATATTTATCACTTTTCACATTAATTTTATTCACTGATATGTTTCCATATACTGGGGTTTGAATTTAGAGCCTTGAATTTCCTAGGCAGGCATTCTATCCCTTTTTTGCACTGGCTGTTTTTGAAATAGGTTCTCACTTCCTGCCTAAGCATGCAACTGGGTCACAATCCATCTAGTTTATGGTTACTACCATAGCTAGAATGATAGTGAACATACCACCAGACCCAGCTTCTTCTAATGAAGTGGTAGTCTCAAGGACTTTTGTTCCCATGATGGCTTAGAACTTTGATCACGCACCTTATCTCAGTCTCCCCATGTAACTAGGATAAAGAGTATGCCACCATGTTCAGCTATTGGTTGAGAATGGGTCTTGAGTAGATGCTCAGGCTGGTCTCAATCATGATTTTCCCAATTTCAGCCTCTCAATAAGCTAGAATCAAGGAAAGAGCTACCAATTTCCAGTACTTCATATTTATTAAGAAAAGCATCGGCTGGGAATATGGCCTAGTGCTTGCCTCGTATACACAAAGCCCTGTGTTCGATTCCCCAGCACCACACATATAGAAAATGGCCAGAAGTGGCGCTGTGGCTCAAGTGGCAGAGTGCTAGCCTTGAGCAAAAAAGAAGCCAGGGACAGTGCTCTGGCCCTGAGCCCAAGGCCCAAGACTGGCCAAAAAAAAAAAGAGCATCATAACCTCAAGACATAAAATGGCAAAAAAAAAACACTAGACAGATAATTCACGTAAGGGAAAATAAAAATGTTTGAGTATGATTTCACTGGGAATGACAACTGCAAATGTAGACTTTAAATGACATACATATGTAAGAGGCAACTAAAAATATGCATATGTGGGGTCCTGTGAATTAACAAAAATCTCTCAACTTTGAATCTGTGCCCTTTGATCTGAGCTATTCTCTGCTACAGTCAACTTCACAATTATGAGCTCCAAGATTGGATTAACAGATATCAACCTTGGATGGAAGGCAAACTACCCACAAAAACAAATGATAATTTCTTTTCACCTTATAGCAAACAGCCAAAAAATTCGAGACTTCCTGTTCTGTTCCAGTAATACAGTAATAACCTCTCCAGAATTCCTCCTGAGACAAAGTCTGAACTAATGGTCAAACAGGCCAGATCTGTGATTAGGATTGTTTTATGCATAGTTTTCTCACCGCTTTCCCTCTATTCTCTCTATTTAACCTGAAGCCAGTGTCTGTACCTCTGAAGATGGCTGAATATGTACTGAAGTACTGTATTCCCATGGCTTCCATGTAGTAAATCTTTCTCTGCCCTTCTTCATGTCTCTTTATTTGGCATATGAGGATCAGTGGATGGATCTATCTTGTGTATCCTGGACTTTGGCCTGTTATCTAAAGGCCTGGGATCTAAAGGCCTGGTTTCAGATACATTATTTCATACTTGTTAAATATGTAAACCACCCAATTTTGGCAGAGTAGTGGTAAAACTGGAATGATTACACATGACTGATTATAATTATGACCCTTTTAGAAAGCAATATGAAGAGGTTATCAAGACCATAGTTTAGATATGAAATGCTTTGCAAAGGCCCATGCACTGAATGCTTGATCCTCTGTATATGGTACCACTGGGATGTGGTAGAACCTTAGGAGGTAAGGCCTAGATGAAATTAGGTCACTGGGAATGTATCTTTGAACAGGATATGGAGACTGAGGCTTCCTCTCTCTTGCACACTCTCTCCCTTTCCCCCTCTCTTTCTGCTTCCTGGCTGTCAGGTAATGAGCAGGCTTCCTCTGCTATATCCTTTTGCCATGATGTATTATGCTACCACAGGCCCAAAGCAACTGAGAATCTGTGTCTGAGAATCAAAATCAATCTTTCCTACTTTTAAATTGATTATCTCTATTTTTCCAAAGTAATGAAAAGTTGATCAACTCAGATAACTAGTACTAAGAAGTGGGGTCATAGCTGTGACTACTTGACAATGTAGTTCATAAACCTTTGGAAATTTTTTTTGCTGGTCCTGTGGCTTGGACTCAGGGCCTGAGCACTGTCCCTGGCTTCTTTTTGCTCAAGGTTGACACTACCACTTGAGCCACAGCACCATTTCCGGATTTTTGTGTTTATGTGATGCTGAGGTCGAACCCAGGTTTTCATGCCTACAAGGCAAGCACTCTACCACTAAGTCATATTCCCAGTCCTAATAAAATTTATTTTATTTTATTGTATTTTTTTCGGTCATGGGGTTTGAACTCTGGGCCTGGGCTCTGTCCTTGAGCTCTTCAGCTCAAGGCTAGTGCTCTACCACTTTGAGCCACAGTGCCACTTCCTGGAAATGTTTTTAAGGAGGATTTGGAAATTACTGAAGAAGCAGGCTAAAGAATCTAAAACGCCATACATGAAGTTTAATGGAAAATTCAGGTGGTAACATAGACCAGGATGCTTAGAAGAATGTAGACAGTAAAGGTTATGCTATGAGGCTTCAGATGAAAATAAGGCTGCTATTTGGAATTAGACTAAAGATCACCTGTGTTACACTGCAAAACTTGGATACATTTGCTTCATGTCTTAAGACTGTGTAAAGTTGAGTTTAAATGTGTCAGGTTGGTTTATCTGGCAGAGGAAATTTCAAGGCAGCCAATTATTATGGCAATGCCGTAGGTATTACTTCCTGGTTTAAGCCAGATTTATAGTGAAAAACACTTGTATAAAAAGAGCAGAAAGCAGTACAAGAAATGTATCCAATGCCTAACGTATGAAACTGTAACCTCTCTGTACATCAGCTTGATAATAAAAATTTGAAAAAAAAAAAAAAAAAGAGCAGAAAGAGAAACGTCATAAAACTTGCCGTTTGCCAAGGAGAATGCATTTGCCAAAGAGATTAATGCCATTGAAAAGAGGCCAAGTGCTGGTGGACCAGGTTTGTAATCCTAGCTATCCAGGAGTCGGAGATCTGAGGATCACGGTTCAAAACCAGCCTGGAAAAGAAATTCTGTCAGACTCTTATCTCCAAAAACCAGAAAAAAGGAGAGCTATGGCTCAAGTTGTAGAGTACCAGCCTTGAGCAAAAAATATGTACCATTATTATGTATCTATTAAAAATAGAAATAAAGATATTGATGCCTGAGTCTACCCCTAGAGATTCTGATGTAAATCATCTCAATCCTGAGAGTTAGAAAAATGTTCCTCAGCTCAATAGATACTATGTTGAAAAGAAACTATACAACTTGTGGGTGGGGCCAGGAAAGAAAAACTAGGAGTGAGGGAAGGGAGAAACATTGTTCACAAAGAAATGTACTCATTATCTGGCATCTATAACTCCTTGTACATCACCTTCATAATAGCAATAAAAAACAATGTAGATGGTTTAACAAGAGGAAAAAGGTGGAAACTTAGTATAACCAACCAATATGATGTTGAAAAATACATCTTAAAGGAAATGTATATTAACACCAAAGTTCCATAAAATAAATAAAGTAATTAAAAATTTTAAAAGAAAAGTTCCCCAGGTAGTTTTGGTATGTACCTAAAGTTGAGAGGCACATGCTTAAGAGCACAAATTCCTCTTATTGTTTTCCAGGGCTAGGCTCTAACGTTTGCTCCTAAATACAAAAATAATCACTATAATAGCAAAATAGAGACATTACTATGCACCAAGTATTGAACTTTTTATTTTAATTCTTACTATAGTCCAGAGGCAGTTCTTCTTGAGAGAAAAGATCTTTTGATCACTGGTCCACATAATTCTGTCCTGCAAAGTCATTCTTAAAATTGTTTTCCAGCCTCAAGAAATACAAGTCTTATTTTCTTGTACAAGCTAAGAAAACATTAATTCCAGTACAATTCTATCCTTGCTGCAGAAATATATACTGTTAAGTAAAACTGTGGGTATATAACAGAGGTTCATTAGAAATTGTCCCTTCCATTTTGTCTTCCATCCTTCCTGAATCCTTTTTGCTGAAGAGAAATCTTTCCTTAGGTTTCAGTATCTAGCTTCATGAGGTCAAAAACAAAAAAAAATCCAACAGCGATGTCCTAGCAAAAAAGAGAGAAAAGACATCTCTGGATGAGGGAGACTCTGTCCCCGAGCTTTTATGCTCAAGGCTAGCACTGTACCCATGGAAGCACAACAATACTCCAGCTTTTTTGTGTTTAATTGGGGATAAGAATTTCATGGACTTTCCTGCCAAGGCTGGCTTTGAATCACGATCCTCAGATCTCAGCTTAAGTTGCTAGTGAACCACCAGTGACCAGCTTCTCCTGTCTTCTTTTGAGACAAGCCCCTGTCTTTTTTAGAGCTGGCTTTGACTAAACCTGTTTCCTTCTACCAATTTGTCTCCAGGATATTCTATAGAGCAAAGAATACAAACCTTAGATTCCAGTAATAGGATGCTATTCATTTGGACTGAGCCCTAGCTAGTAATGGGCTCCAACAGACTTGTCCAAAACAAAATAGTCCTTCATGCTAAATACCACTTAAAGTGAAACCATAAGGAAGCAGAGCTTCCAAATAAGACTAGTATTTTTTTTTCTGAAAATAGGATATTCCCATCTACCTGAGTCAGAGTAATGTCCATTCTAGCTGGGCATAAGTGGCTCACACCTGTAATTCTACCTACTCAGGAGGCTGAGATCTGAGAACTGATGTTTAAAGCCAGCCAAGGCAGGAATATTCATGAAGATGCTTATTACCAATTAATCAATGAAAAAGCCAGAAGTGGAGCTGTGAAGCTGAACACAAAAGCTCAAAGACAGGGCCCAGGACAGAGTTCAAGCTCCAGACTGTCAAAAGTAAAGTTCCTTCTATCTCAACCCTTCTAAGAAAGCAACTTTAAGGGGTTGGAAGGTGGCTAAATGGTAGGGTGCTTGAATAGCATGCATGAAGCCCTGGGTTTAATTCCTCAGTACTACATAAATAGAGCCAAAAGTGCTGTTGTGGCTCAAGTGGTAGAGTGATAGCCTTGAGCAAAAAGAAGCTCAGGGACAGTGCCCAGGCCCTGAGTTCAAGACCCAGGACTAGAAAAAAGAAAAGCAATTTTAACAGAATGTAACCAACATTTTTTTCAATTTGTTTTCCTTCTTCCCACCATACAAAATCCATTGTTCTAGTACTGCCTAGTGGGAGTTCTCATTATATTTTGTGGAAATGGAGGCAACTCCATTCATGCATTCATGGAAACCAATTAGACTGATAAATATACCTGCAGAATTTTATCTTTGGTCAATTCTAAGATAGCTAAAGAGTGGCTGCAGTAAAAGAGGAGAATTGGACAATAACTGGCCAAGTACAAAAGAAGGGAAGGTGAAACAGACCAGAGAAGGAGAAATAAGTTATTAAGCAAAAAATTCCAACTGTCTACTGTAAGATAAAGTACTCTCAAAACCCAAGAGGCACTTTAGGGCTAAAAATTCCTATGGGGAAGAAAGGGAGAAAAAAGAATCCACACTAACCTTTAGACACAGGGTAAGATGTGCAGAAAAGAAAATATTTACAGTGAATAATACAAAACATCACTGGTGCAAGAGAAGCATAGATACAAAGACGATCCAGAGAGGCATTATGCTCACTTGAACGCAGAATATGTAAATTTGACGGGAGTGGTTTGGCAAAAGCCTGTGTTTACTTCATCCAATTGAAAGTTAAAATGAAATTTCCTGTAATCCTTGCTACTCAAGAGGCTGAGATCTGAAGTATGCAAGCCCAGGCTAGAAATTCTGTGAGGCTCTTCAATTAACTACCAAAAAAACAGAAGTGGAGTTTCTCTCCTCTCTCTCTCTCTCTCTCTCTCTCTCTCTCTCTCTCTCTCTCTCTCTCTCTCTCTCTCTCTCTCTCACATACACACACACTCAGACAAGGAAATGTAAGCTTATCCTTACTAGAGGAGCTATATTGCAATAAAAGGCTACCCTATTCAAGTACAGAGTGTACCACCTGGAGGGTACTTTCTCAAGAAGCTTTAAAGAAGGAAACTCCATACCTAAGCTAGGTTTCATATAGGCCTTCATGGAGTAGGGATCCTGTGCCTCTTTATCAAGTAGAATCTTCTAGAAGACCTTGTCTTGTTTCTAGTCATGAGCACCAGAGCATGAAAGCACCAGAATAAGAATATTCCTTTACCTGGTGTGCTAATTTATCCAGTAGAAACTTGAGTTCTGTCATGTATGTGGAGGGGGGAAAAGATTTCGGAAGAAAGTAACAACAGGGGAGGAGAGGAAGAAGGGGAGGGAGGAAGGGAGTGTGGGAGGGAGGGAGGAAGGAGGAGGAGGAAAGGGAAAGAGAAATAAGAAAGCAGAGGAGCAAAGAGACAGCTGGGCGCCAGTGGTTCACACCTAAAATCCTACAACTTAGGAGGCTTAGATCTTAGGATTGCGGTTCAAAGCCAGCCTCGGCAGAAAAAATGTGAGACTCCAATTAATCACCAGATAACCGGAAGTAGTGCTATAGCTCAAAGTGGTAGAACACTAGCTTTGAGCTAAAAAGCTCAGGGAGAGTGCCCAGGCCCTAATTCAAGCCGCATTACCGAACAACAACAACAAAAAATAGGCAGAGAGACGAGGTGGAAAGTAGAGAAAGAAGAGGAAAGAGGAAAAGAGGCTGTATGTATGTATTCTATAGACTTCAATTCTTACCATGCTACTATATTTCTTTGTTAATTTTGCACCCCTTAGCGGTGGTTAGAAGGCTCTGAGATTTATGAGAGCTTCACTGTTGATAAGGCTATGCACCATAAACCATGTGTTTTTGTTTTATTCATTGCTCTTCCAGGAAGGGAAGAAGAGAGGAAATCAGGTGCACTTCATACATCCCCATTTGTCACTATTATTGTAATAACTTGGATGTTCCATAAAAAATAAACAAAAGATGAGACATCTGGCTCCAAATTACCAATGCTGCCATCAGCTGCAAGAGGCTAAACAAGTCTTGCCCCTAGGGACATCACTTCTAAGAAGATACCATTGACCCTGAAAACATATATTAACAAGTAGCTCTCTTGCTTTCAGGGCAAGCATCTCTAGGTCTATTTTTCAAAGGAGAAAATGAGACTGTGTAATAGGAGAGAAAAAGAGAAAGGTAGAAGCAAATGAAATCTTGTGTTAATATGTACAAGGTCTTTTGAAGCAAGTATTAAAAGGCAATAAAGGAGTGGAAATGACAATGAAATCCCCTCCTGTACAATTAATGTATGTTAATAAAATACAATGCAATGGCCTTGAACTTATGCCTCACTAAAATGAAAGCGTATTTGACTTGGAAAGGAACTGTACATTCGTCTCAGTCTCTACATCTACCATTACAAAATACTAGGAATTACAATGAACCTTCAAGAAAATAGCATTTCTCAAAGCATGTTCTATGAATTCTAGTTCCACAAGATATTAATAAGTATTCATACAAATATGCATCCATATAACACAGAAAGATTTACAGTGAGGGTAAGAAAACACTAGGTAAAACAAATATAAGCAGACTCTTTGTTGCAGAGCTTTCAGTTTATTAGGAAAACATTCATTATGAATCTACACAGGGTTTGTCAAGTCAACATATTTTACTTAAAACCTTTTAAGTAGTTATATACAATTAAATATGCTCATTTATAAGTACAATGTCTCTTGATCAATATCACCCCTTTCATCATTCTCCCCATCTCTCTCAACAATACCCATCTCTGAATAATCTGGTTCCATTTACACACACATCACACACAAATACTACACACACACACACACACACTATATATATATATATACACTATGACTACATCTGCCCTCCTTTCCTTTCTCCATTTATTTGCCCTCTTCTCCTCCCTCCCCCAAAACCCCCACATGTCCAGCATTCTGGTATTCATTTTGTTAACTTGTTAGTGGTTCAAAGGAGTTTATACCACTGTAGTTCTCATGCATATATATGTATACATACACCTTACTTATTATGTTTGTGTATATGTGAATATGACCCTGTATATACTTACATATACATTTGTAAATTACATGTAACTTCCACATTAGAGAAAGTATGTGTTCCTTAATCCTTTGTATTTTCAAACAAATTATCTTATGGGACTAGTTCATAAGGAACATAGTTTAGGATATGCTGGGATAATTTATTTGTTCATTTTTAAATTGAAGCAGTATAATGAAAGGGGTTAAGAGTATATATTTTTGAATCACAGATTGTCTGGCTTCATATTGCTTAAGCTTTTCTGGATGAATTCTTTAATCTTTAAAATGAGCATAGCAGTATTGCTGTGAGTATTAAGTGAATGTGTAAGTATGTGATATTTAATGGAAAGCACTTAGAATATTATCTAGCACACAGCAGTAGGGGTTAGATATTTTAGCCACAGGTCAAGTGAATTACAGAGAGGTTAAAAGAAAACAGTTCAAAGTGACCATTATCAAAGCTGAGTTCAAAATCCAGGTCTCCCAATTCCTTGTCCAATATTTGTTTCAAATAATGAAATTAGCTTAGAATTTCTCAAAAAAAAATCTAAAGCACTTAAATGCACCACAATGCACATATATATGCATATATACACACATACACACATACATAAACATACACTCACACACATACACACATGCATGCCCCTAAAACAAGTGGTTTCGAGGAATATCTGCTAAGTTGTGTTTTCCAAAGTACAAATTAAAGTCCAAGGAGGTTACGTAGTAAAGAATACTACTCCAGTGTCTATAAAGAGTGCCCAAAAGGCCAAATCACTGCCACCAGGGCTTTCTAGATAGTTTATCCTCTTGCAATGTACTACCCAAAAGCCTTTCTGGATTCTGGAGAAGCAAATAGCCCTCTGAGACAAGCAGAATATACTTTGAGATCTCACATGATTCATCCATTCATTGTTCCTTTCCTTCCTTCTTTCTTTGTGTGTGCCTGCACACGCATACACACAAATGCAGGTACATGAGCCAGTACTAGGGCTTGAACTCAAGGCCTGTGTACTGTTCCCTTAGCTATTTTTTTCTTGCAGCTCAGAATTTATGAGTGAAAGGGGACTGGGTCACTTGATGTTTATATGCTTGACCCCTACAGCTATGTCCTGGCTGTAATGAGGAAGAAGGCTGCCTGCATTGGTGGCCACAGGGTGGTATAATCCCAGGAATATGCTGAGCCCGATCTTCTGGGATCCTGGTGCTATGATGGGGGGCCAGCACTATCAGATATGTGGTGCTGAGGAATCGAACCCAGGGCTTCATATATACGAGGCAAGCACTCTTGCCACTAGGCCATATTCCCAGCCCTGTCCCTTAGCTTTTTCTGCTCAAGTTTGGTGCTCTACCACTTGAATACCACCTCCACTTTTGGCTTTTTGGTGACTAATTGGAAATAAGAGTTTCACAGACTTTTCTGCCTGAACTGACTTTGAACCTCAATCCTCAGATCTCAGCTTCTTAAGTAGCTAGGATTACAGGCAAGAGCCACTGGCACTCAGCATCCTAGGATCATTATTATTTTTTTAAAACTTATTTTATTTATATGGTACTGAGGAATAGAATCCAAGGCCCCATGCAAGCTAGGCAAGCATTCTAACACTAAGCCACATTTCCAGGCCCCTAAGATTCTTATATACTAAAAGCTCTACCACTGTTTCTCCCTAATGGAAAGAAAAGGGCATATTTAGCTACTGAGCACTTAATGTGTGCCAGGTTCTCACCATACCTTGTTTTAATCTTCTTCATAGTCTCAAGAAGCCCATTTTACAAACAAGGAACAGAATCTTAAGAGTGCTGAAGTGATTTGCTCAAGAACCCAGAGCTGGGCTGGGAATATGGCCTAGTGGCAAGAGTGCTTGCCTCCCATTTATGAAGCCCTGAGTTCGATTCCCCAGCACCACATATATAAAAAACGGCCAGGGGGCTGGGGATATGGCCTAGTGGCAAGAGTGCCAGAAGTGCCAGAAGTGCCAGAAGAGTGCCAGAAGTGGCGCTGTGGCTCAAGTGGCAGAGTGCTAGCCTTGAGCAAAAAAGAAGCCAGGGACAGTGCTCAGGCCCAGATTCCAAGCCCCAGGACTGGCCAAAAAAAAAAAAAAACGGCCAGAAGTGGTGCTGTAGCTCAAGTGGCAGAGTGCTAGCCTTGAGCAAAAAGAAGCCAGGGACAGTGCTCAGGCCCTGAGTCCAAGCACAGGACTGGCAAAAAAAAAAAAGAACCCAGAGCTAATAAGTAATACATTTTGAATTCAGATCCAGCTGTGTGTTTAACACATGTAGAGGAAAAATTCTCTACACCACACTACTCCCTAGAATAAAAAGATCAAAGTGAAGTCAAATAGATTTAGATTTTTCAGAACAATATGAGGAGCACAATTCTAAACCTTAGAAACCAAGTTTCCTTGATAACGAAAAAGCTACTTTTTCAGTCAGCTTTATCTCTATTTTGACCTTGCTTCTTTCCTAAATGAACTTGGGGTGGACTATAATGAAAGACAGATCTACTATTACATTATTAGAATAGAAAATCAGAGTCATGAAAAGGAAGAGGAAGCAAGGTCAAAGGCTAAGACAGTTAATATGATTGAACCTTAAATCTGGTCTTAGCTTCCTAGAAGTCAAGCCAAAAATTTTTGCTTTTAGGAAAGCTTCAAACAAATTGTAATCTCCTTGAGATCAGGTAGGGATGACTGAAAAGCACTTTGTAATAACACAAATTGTTACTACTTTTCAAATTATTAGCTAGAATAGCATTCTATAC
>NC_063188.1:67107048-67184151 GCF_023159225.1 Perognathus longimembris pacificus | reverse complement strand
CCATGTGACACTCCAATTACTTTGGCTATTGTTTCTATTATAACACCACCCGTTTTATCATAGTATGAATCAGGCACGCATACTAAATAACTAAAGATAATGCTGCCTCTGCTGATTGCCAAATGTTTGCCCTTGGACAGGAAACTAATTTTCTTGTCCTCAGGTTTCATACTGTGAAATGAAAGACTTGGACTACTGGTAGATGATCTTTATATATTTATATATCGTAATTGAAGTCTAGCTAACAGATAATAAATTGCACTCATTTTAAGTGTGTAATTAATTACTTTCAGTCAGTTTAAAGTTGCATAAATATCACCACTATGTGATTTTAGAGTATTTCCTATCATACCAGACACCACGTTTTCATTCTTCTTCAGATAATCTTTTAAAACGTCTTTTCTGGTCTAGTGCCAGTGGCTCACATCTGTAATTTTAGCTACTCAGGAGACTTAGATCTGAGGATCATGGTTTGAAGCCAGCCCGGGAAAGAAAGTCCCTGTGACTCTTTTCTCCCATTAGGCACACACACACATACACACATACACATACACACACACACACACACACACACACACACACACACGAATGTCCTTTCTATCAGCAACTCATAAGCTCCAAGAAGCTCTTCATAGAAGTGGAGGTGTGGTTCTAGTGTTAAGAGTGCCAGTCCTGAGTGAAAAAGCCAAGCCAGCACACAAAGCCCCAAATTCACATCCAGTACTAGCACACACATGCACATACATAAAGACACACACACACACTCCTCTTGGCCACAATCACTGATAAATTAACTAAATTAACTTCAATAAAAAGAGCTAAAATATTGATAAACTGTCCTTTCTAGCCAGGTGATGGTGGCTCCCTCTTTCTTGTAATACTAGCTACTTAGGATGATGAGATATGAGGATCAGTGTTCAAAGCTAAATCATGCAGGAAAGTCCATGAGACTCTAATCTTAGTTTAACAAGCAAAAAGCCAGAAGTGGAGGTGTGCCTCAAGTAGCAGATCACTGGCCTTGAGCAGAAAAGCTAACAGAGAGTGCCCAGGTCCTGAGTTCAAGTCCCAGTACTGGCACCAAAAAAAATGTCCTTTCTAACTTGAACATTTCTAGACCTTTTTTGGCAGTATAGGATTTGAACTGAGGTTAGACTGACAAATCTTTAGTATTTCTTTATTACAGAAACAAGTTCAAATTCTTTTACAACCTATAAAACCTACCTTCCAAATTCAATTTCTTTCAAAGTACCTCTTACCCCTCATCTTAATACTAGTCTATGAGTTCATGCTCTTGAAATTCTCTTGGCAAAAAATCCTCCTTCCTTCACCAATTTTTGAACAGTTAAGTCTTAAATATTATTTAGATTCAGTTTAAGTGTTATCTTCTCTAGAAAGCTTTATTTAATATTCTTCCCACTCATCTGGACCACAATCTTACTTGGCTTTAAGTTTCAATAATATTTCATTTGTTCCTCTCATGAAAGTTCTCACTTTTATTCTTGGGTGTTATACTTGGCATTTTACCACCTCCATTGATTAAGAGAATTGAGAGGGAGCAGATGCTATAGCTAAGCCAGCTTTCTGCCCTCAATAAGTCCCAATGTGTTTTCCCTAAACAATAACGACTACTAATGATAATGATAGTAGTTGGTAGCTAAAATAATTACCTACCACGTACAAGGCACTATTCTAAGCACTTTTGCAAATATTAACTTATTTAATCCTTACAACAACCCTGTAAGAAAGTTACTATTATCACCACCAATTTACAGAAAGAAAAAAAAAACACAGAGGAACAGAAAGGTTGCATAATTGCCAAAATTACAAAGCAAGTTGAAATGCCTAAAGTATGAAACTGTAACCTCTCTGTACATCAGTTTGAAAATTAAAAAATAAATAAATGTAAATTCAAAAATAGAAGAAACAACTATTTAAAAAACAAAAAACAAAGGTAGTTGAGTAGCAGAAATGAGATCTGAATTCAGACAGTCTGGCTCCAAGGTATGCAGACTTAACCACAGTAAATTTCCTTTGAAGTTCAATAAGTGTTAGCTGAATAAATCCTAATTAATAAGCTTCCATTCCAGGAAGGAAAGGTAATTAAGATCTCTAGGTGTGGCTGGGAATATAGCCTAGTGGTAAAGTGCTCGCCTCATATACATGAAGCCCTGGGTTTGATTCCTCAGCACCACATATATAGAAAAAGCCGGAAGTGGCGCTGTGGCTCAAGCGGTAGAGTGCTAGCCTTGAGCAAAAAACAAAAGAAGCCAGGGACAGTTCTCAGGCCCTGAGTTCATGCTCCAGGACTGGCAAAAAACAAACAAACAAAAAAGATCTCTAGGTACTAAATCACACAGAAGTAATGAGGAAAAGCACAAGGAACTAACTCTCATTCTGACACCACAGCACCACATAAACAGGATAATCTTTTTTATTTCCAGTCCTGGGGCTTGAACTCAGGGCCTGAACACTGTCCCTGGCTTCTTTGCTCAAGGTGCTGAGGAATGGAACCCAGGGCTTCATGCATGCTAGGCAAGCACTCTACCACTAGGCCACATTCCCAGCCCATTACCACATAAACAGAAAAAGCCGGAAGTGGCACTATGGCTCAAGTGGTAGAGTGCTAGCCTTGAGCAAAAGGAAGCCAGGGACAGTGCTCAGGCCCTGAGTTTAAGCGCCAATGCTGGCAAAAATATGCATCAAAATAATGTTCCACCACTTATAGCAAGATCTGAAAATCCCCCATCAACTGACAAATGAATAAATCTAATGTGGCATATTAATAATGAGGATTATTTATATATGGAATAATATGGATGAATCCAATATTGAGCAAAATTCAAATAGAAATGATTATTTACTGTATAAAACCATTTAAATTAAGCACAATAAAAGAGAAACCCAGTATATCCCTTTAGAAATCAGAATAGTGGTTTACCCTTAGGTGAGGTATGTCCACTTTGTAAACTGAACTATAAATTTATAATCTATGAATTGTATGTGTCTATCTTGTGTGTATTTTACCTAAATGCATTAACATCTGCAGCAAAAGAAAAGACTCAATTATGATCCAAAAGTAAAAGCCATTTTTGCACTTGAAATATGAAAAACTCAGTTATCTGAGTTAGACAAGATGGTTATTTCTCCCATTTGTACAAACAGCGAGTTAATGAGGAGAAGGCCACTGATTAAATTGTGATTAATTTGGCTATTAGTGAAACCTTAATTCTTCCAGAAACTTAGAAAAGAAAGCCAAATGATAGTAATACACAACCTGTGGGCACTGATAGTCCTGCCAGGCACCAGATGAAATATCAATTTGTTTTAAGAACAAAACCTTCATTTTGAGTTTTTATTCATATTTTAAAGACTAATGCCATCAGTTTCATGAAGAGAGTCTGGTTACATGTCAGCTAAAATTTTCTTGAGCCTGAATCCCATTTTCATACCAGTTTGAAAGTGAGCAATCTGATCTTATTTTTGTGGCAGTACTAGGGCTTGAACTCAGGATCTGGGCACTATACCATTAGGTTTTTCCACTCAAGGCTAGCACTCTACAAATTGAGCCACAGCTGATTTCCAGCTTCTTTCTAGTTAATTGGAGATTAAGAGTTTCATGGACTTTTCCTGCCTAAGCCAGCTTGGAATTGCAAACCTCACATCTCAGCCTCCTAAGTAACTAGGATTACAGGTGTGAGGCCCTGGTGAATCTCTATCTATAGGCCTCAGTTTCCTCATCTTCATATGGGAATAACAGTAACATCTCAGATTATTTTTCCAAGGATTAAAGAGCTATTTGTAGATTAGAATGATGATTTTCATCATTGTGAAAGTTAAAATGTGTACTGTGCAATATACGTAGTTACTTAATCTCAATAAAAAGAGCTACTTGATACAAAACAATTAGCACAGTGCCTGTAATATAAACACTCAGTATGTCTCATTCACTATTATTATTTCTCTGTGGGCCAGCTAATGGTGGCTTCACTGTTCCACTTATAATATGGGGCCAGCTTAGGTCATAGCTTTAATTTCCCCCTCCTGTAGGTGGATTTAAATATCTTAATATTTTAGCCCTTAAGGAGAAATGCAGTTCTGCTTTTCTCTTTCCTAGTCAAAAGAACAAAAAGATTATTCAGGTAAACTTATTTTTAACTGGGCAAGTAAAATGGGTTGTGCTTAAATGGGTTGCTAGGAAAGCAAGTCCAGATCGAAGGAAGACCTTTGCTTTCAATGCAGCCACCTTTTCATACTACACAGGGAACCAGGTATAAATGGCATGGCCTGGAAATGAAGGGATTCGGAAAAGAGCAAGGGTGCAGGTTACAAGGTATGTGGTTAATCTTTCACAGAGAGGGGCCCTGAGGAGAGGCTACTGAGAAAAGAAAATGTTTGAAGGCTGTTTATCTTACTTTACCCATCAGAAAGTGTCAAAGTCTAAAGCCAACAAGTAGGCAGAGAACATTTAAATTTTTGTTAAAAAGAAAAAAAAACACTTTTCAAACCAGGAGCTAGGTGCTTTGGCTCATGCCTGTAATCCTAGCTATGAAGGAGGCTGAGATCTGAAGACCACTGTTTGCAGCCAGCCAGGGCATAAAAGACTGAGACCTTAAGTAGAGTTGTGGCTTATAAGGTAGAGTGCTAGCCTGAGTGAAGAAACTAAGGGAATGTGCCCAGTTCCTGATTTCAAGCCCTAGTAACTTCTAAAACAAAAAAACTTTCAGCCGGGCATGGTAGCTTATGTCTACAAATCCTAGCTACTCTAGAGACTGAGATTTGACGATAGCAGTTCAATGCTAGCCCAGGCAGACAAATCCTAGAGACTCTTATCTCCAATTAACCAGTAAAAAGCTGAGAGTGGAGCTGTGGCTCAACTGACAGAGCTGTAGCCTTGAGGGTAAAAGCCGTGCTCTACCACGGAGGCTTGAGTTGAAAACCCAGTACTAGCACATACATACATATATACACTCAAAAATCCTTTCATGTATATTCTTTTATTTAATCTTCATAATCACCTTTGTGCAGTGAGCAGAGCCGGGTTTCATATTCTCATCTGGTAGAGGAGAAAAGCCAAGCCTCGGAGTGGTTAAACAGTTGGCCTCAAGACATCAGTTCATGTTTGGTGGGATCTAACACCCTAATTAAATACTACTGACTTCAAAATCCCTGCTCTTCCCATTAAAACACGCTAGATTATGTAGACTTGTTAGCCTTAGCCAGATCTGTTACAAGCAATGGAAAAACATTAACTACGGACTAGTTGTCAAGTCTTCGCTGTTCCTCAATCCTAGATAGGACAAGAAAATGGTCAGTGGGAGGGTGGAATTGGAATTACAGGGGTTTGGCGTTGGTCTCAGAGGAAGATAGTAAGTCAGGAGGGTCTGAAAAAAAATTGAGAGAAAAAAAAAAACGAACCGAAGGGGCTCTAACTGCGTACTATAAACAGGCGCCAACTGACCTGGTAATTCCACCTCTTGCGTTCTTCCTCCCATCTTAGCTCTTCACACCCCCCACTTCTGTTCCCGTTGCGGTCGGGCCCGTTACCCCCCCCTCCAAAAAAAAAACTCCAAACGCGCTGGGGGGCCGGCGAGGCAGATGAAGGGACAGGGGCCACCTGGAAGGGGGCGAAAAACATTGGAGAAAAGAAGAATCAACTATCCAGGGCTATTGGGGAAAGATGAAGTAAAGGTGGGTGCGAAGGTACTGACTGAGGTGGGAAATGGAGCCCAGTGGGGTCGGGGGAGCACGGTAGACCTGAGCCGGGGCGGCGGCGAGAGTGGGTCAGCGGCACCGACCGCCTTTCTCCGCTCCGCGGCCGCGGCTAGGTAGGTCCTGAGGTGGACAGCTCATTTTGGCTAAAAGGGGGTGTGGACTGAGAAAACGCCACAAGTCCCAACTCAGAAAGGAGGCGTCAAAGAGCACCCTAAGAAGGCGGCGGAGTGTACCTGAACTCCCAGCTTAACAGCAAGAAAGAGCCCGCTGCTCCCAACCTTTTCTAACTGTTTTTTACCTTAGGCACAGTGATATAGTCCATGGCCGCAGTTCCCGCCAGCCGAACGCTCCGGCACTAGGCTGCAGCCGTTGCTGCAGCTCCAACCGTCACTGAGCCCAACGACTTTTATCCTCCCCTCCCCTCCCCCCTCTGGCTCGAACTCTCGTTTCTAATCCTCGCCGATGCTCCTATCGCATTATTTCACCCGTAGCCGCTGCCGCCATTTTTCTTTCTGGCACATGCCCTTTTCTGCCGTGAGTGATTTGAGTTTGGTTTCAGATTTAGCCACTCCCGGACTTCATGCTGTAAGGGATCTAAGCTTTTATGTCACGGCACTGCTGTAATATTATAGAGAGAACATAGGTTACCTCGAGCTGCCAGCTGGATTTCTAGTTTTTTAGCTGAGGCCTTGGACAATTCACTGTATAATTTTTTTTTTTTAATACAGGGGTGTTACTGTGTAGCCTTATAACTTTTGTCATCACACATAGACAGAGGACCATGAATCCACAGGACTGGCTCTCAGATGAGATGCAGGTTAAGTGTATGCACTCAGTGCTGTGCTCTGAATCAGATTTTTTTTTTTTTTTTTTGCCAATCCTGCGGCTTGAATTGAGAGCCTGGGCTTGTCCTGGAGCCTCTTTGTGCTCAAGGCTAGCACTCTACCACTTGAGCCACAGCACCACTTCCGGCTTTTTCTGTTTGTGTGGTACTGAGGAATCAAACGTATGGCTTTGTGCATGCTAGGCAAGCCACATTCCCAGTCCTCAATCAGAGTTTTGGGTTGGTTTTTTTTTTAACTGTATTTTTTGTCTTTTCTTTTTTGGTACTGGGGATCGAACCCAGGACATTGCACTTGCTAGGCAAGCACTATGCCACTGAGCTACATCCCAGCCCCTGAATCAGATTTTTGAGGGAGTAAAAGAACAATCTGGGAGTTGAAAGACCTGGATTCGCTTTGTGTGTGACCTTGAGGATATCATGTCACATCACCTGGCCTTAAAAAGTGACCCAGATTACAATGACAGAACTAGCTCTAGAAAACATAGAAAACAATGGTTTGCCATCTCATATCACCTACAGAATGTTAGAAATAGCTCCCGTTGTTGGGTTATCAAGTAGGAAGAAATCTAACTAGAAAGGATCTTGGCAAGGCAAAGTTTACTTCTGCAAAATGGGGTGCCATCAGCCAAAAATCTGGCAAGCAAGCACACAGAATAAGCAGGCTGCTCCCTTTTTTTATACCTAACCCAGCAGGCCCTGCCCCTCTGCTCTCATTGGCTGAGTTCAGGTTCACAATCCTCAAAAGGATATAGCTTAGTTAAAAGGATAGAATTAAAATTCAAAGAGCTTCAAATGGAATGGTTTAATCAAAGTGCAGCAGGAATGGGTTGTGAGCAAAATGTAATTGACAAGGGTCAAGTTATCAGGTCAAAGCAAGAAATTTTCAGAAAAACAATTCTCATAAGATTAGCATAAGAAAGAAGGCAAACTTTGGTAGAAATTAGAAATCACTTGTGATTTCTTTCTTGCATTCTCATAATGTTTGCTAAGTAAACAATCATCTTCTGCTTTTTTCCTAGCCCAAAATCCTTCTCCTCATTACCTGGCTCTGTTTTTCCTAGAACTGTCATTACATCAATTTAACTTTTTTAATGTCAAACATTGTAAAAGAATCAACTACTTTATCATCATCTCTACTGAACCATACCCCTCAGGGGGCTTTTTATCATGTTTGATTCAATTGCTGAATCCAGCAGCTCTTCTCAGTCTCTGTTTTGTAACATTTGAAACTGTTGATTCACATTTCTTTTCAAAGTTCTTTCTTCCCTTAGCCTTTTTGGAAAAATGAGGAAACTAACTCCACAAACAAATCTGCAGGCCACACTCAATGTGAAGCCATATACAATCTGTGAATCCATATAAACTGGTGGTCATGCTGGTGGGTCATGCCTATAAATCCTAGGTACTCAAGATGCTGAGATCTGAAGGTTGAAATTTGAAACAAGTATTTTAGGAAAGTGAGACTTTTACCTCTATTTAACCATCAAAAAAAAGGCCAGAAGTGAAGGTGTGGCTCAAATGATAGAGTAACAGCCTCCAGTAAAAAATGCTAAGGGACAGCACCTAGGCCTTGAGTTCAAGCCATGCTACTTACCCAAAATAATAACTGGTTCCTGAGCTTTCCTAAAGACAACCCTTTCACTTGTCTACTCATTTTCATCTTCTCTTACCTACTCAGCTATCCTGTGATGGTTAAATTTGACTGTCAACATAATTGGATTGAAAAGCACCGAGATTAATAAATCACAACTCTGTGCTCACACATCTGTGAGGCTAATACTGGAGAAGAATTAGGGGAAGAGTCACCCCGAATGTGGGTAGCACCATATCATAGATTAGAATGCAAGCATTTTCACTCTTCTTCCTACTTGCCATGATGTAACTGTTTTGCTCCTCCAAACTCTGCCTATCATAAAAGCTGGAAACCTCAAAAATCATGAACAAGTTCATTCTCCATTAAGCCACTACTCTCAAGTATTTAATCACAGTGATAATAAAGCTAACCAATAAATGATATGGGAGAATTTGGGTGGTTGCTATAACTAAACCTGACCATGTGGCTCTCTCTCTCTCTCTCTCTCTCTCTCTCTCTCTCTCTCTCTCTCTCTCTGTGTGTGTGTGTGTGTGTGTGTGTGTGTGTGTGTGTGTGTGTCTGTATGTGTATGTTTGTATGTGTGTATCCTAGGTCTTGACTTCAGGGCCTGGGAACTGTCTCTGGATATTTTGGCTCTAGACTAGTGCTCTACAATTTCAGCCACAGGTCTACTTCCAGCTTTTTGGTGGTTAATTGGGGATAAGAGTCTCACAGACTTCCTTGTCCATGCTGGCTTTGAACTGTGATCCTCAGATCTTACCCTCTCAAGTAGCTAGGATTATATAGGTATGAGCCACCAGCACCGGGACAGTCCTCTTTTTATTTTTTCTCAACATTGGGGTTTGAACTGAGGACCTCAGGCTTGCCTGTCTTTGATTGCTCAGCTGTGGCTTTTCCACTTGAGCTGTACCTCAGCATAGCTTTTTGTTCATGGTTTTGGAGGTGGAGTATCAAGAACTTTTCTGCCTAGTCTGGCTTTGAACGTCAATCCTTTGGATCTCATCCTCTTGAGTAGCAAGGTTTACAGGTGTGAGCCACTGGTGCTCAGCACCATGGGGTTCTTAAGCCACATATGGAAAGTATGTGCTGGAAGAATCTGGAATATCTCTAGAAGCATGCAAAAGAAACCCTAAAATGCACTCAGGAGAGCCTAATGGGTGATTCTGTTAGAACCCGATATGGCCCAAATGATGATGGGAATAGAGATAATAACAACTAGGTCCTGATGGTTCATGTCTGTAATCCTAGCTACTGGAAAGATTGAAACTCTTGTCTCCAATCAATTAGAAAAAATGAAAGAAGAAGTGGATTTGTGTCTTATGTAGTAGAGAATGTAATCCTTGAGCAGAAAAGCTACAACACAGCTTTCAGGCTTGAGTTCAAGCCCTGGCACACGCACACGCACACACACACGCACACACTATCCATATTTATGAGGTTTCATAGGAAAAAAGCTCTACTAGGAATTGAGATAAAGATCATTTTTATTATGTTCTGGCAAAGAACTTGTCCACATTTTGTCTATGTTCTGATACTTTGTGGGTGACTGAATTTAAAGGTGACAGACTAAATAATTTGGGGGAGCCAATTCAAAGCAGTCCATCATTCAAGCTATGGCATTATTACTGATGTTTGCTTTTAGCCAGGTGTACATACTTTTTGCATTAACAGTCATTCTTTCTAACATTCCTTTCTTCTTTTCTTTTTTTGCTGGTACTGGGGCTTGAACTCAGGACTTGAGCATTGTCTCTGGGCTGTTTTGATCAAGGCTCGTGCTCTACCGTTTAAGCTATAGTCCTGCTTATGGCTTCTTATGGTTAATTGGAGACAAGAGTCATTCAGACTTTTCCTGCCTGTGGCAGCATCCTTTTGAAAGATGCTTTGGCTCAGGAGACGATCAACTGCCCAAACTGTCACTTCCACTGAGGCCAGAGGGAGGAAGGGCACTGCGATCCAACAGAAGACATGATTAGTTGAAACACAGTCTCATTGGCATAGCAAACTGGAATATTATTGATGCAAACTTGAAAGGACTTACAATTGTTACAGAAACCCTTATTCCTTTCCCCTTATGATGTGGTTCACTTTTTGAACATTTATCCCTTCATTGGTCAAATCTCAGCTTTCTGAGTAGGTAGGATTATAGGCAGGTACCACAAGTATCTGGCTAGTATTCCTTCTTTAAGGCAAGTTGGTATCATTTTAAGGGAAACTGAGGCATATCCAGTAATTTACCAAGGACAATAAAAGTGTCATGGGTTAAAATGGATCCTCATAGAAGTAGAAAGGCCTGGGAATTGATGAAAAAGTATAAAAAATTATTTTTCAATGAGCACTAAGCTCACAAAATACTTTCAGTGAAGAAGATAATATAATGTACCATCTGTCTCTCCCCATTAAATTTCAGTTCCATGAGGATTATGGTTTGTTATGTTTGTTCACTAGTGTTCCTAGGTGCTTAGAAAAGTATTTGGTACCTGATGAGTGCTTCATATTTTCTGAGTGACTGATAAGAAGGAAAAACTCTAGAGTTAGTGCAGGCTACAGCATAAACTAGCAGAATCTTGACTCAAGGAAACCACTTAGTAGGAGTGTGAGAGTCTGTGTTCGAGACACTATATTGACACAGAAAGAGCAAGAGAGAGACAGAGAAGAAAAGGAAAGAAGAAAGGAAAAGAAAGAGTAAGTAAGAAAGACAGGAAAGTAAAGGACAGAAAAAAAAAAGGAAACAAGCTGAGGCTATTGTGATTGTCCCCAAAGAAGTTATGAACTGGTAAGACTGTGGGCTTTATGACCTTACTTTGAGCTCAGGTCTCAGTAAGATTATCAATAGAACACAGGCATTCTCTCTCCCTCTGTCTCTCTGCATCTGACTGCCAAGATGTGAGCTACTCTGTTCTACCTCTTCCCTCCCTGCCATGATGGTGGAAAACCTTTGAAACTGTGAGCTTAAAAAAAGACATTCCGGGCTGGGGATATAGCCTAGTGGCAAGAGTGCCTGCCTCGGATACACGAGGCCCTAGGTTCGATTCCCCAGCACCACATATACAGAAAATGGCCAGAAGCGGCGCTGTGGCTCAAGTGGCAGAGTGCTAGCCTTGAGCGGGAAGAAGCCAGGGACAGTGCTGAGGCCCTCAGTCCAAGGCCCAGGACTGGCCAAAAAAAAAAAAAAAAAAAAGAAAAAAAAAAAAAGACATTCCACTGTGAATACTGTATATGTTCTTGGTACATTGTATATTGCATATATGTCAACCTGACCTAGACAAGGAATAGAAAAACAGGTCGTAAGATATCACAAGAAATGTACACACTGCCCTACTATGTAACTGCACCCTCTTTGCACAACACCTTGTAAAAAATTTATGTCCAATTAATTAAAAAAAAGACATTCCAGACATTGCCCCATTTGTAAGGAAATGGAAGGACTTGGAAAAAATTATACTAAGTGAAGTGATCCAGACCCAAAGAAACATGAACTCTATGGTCTCCCTTATTGGGAATAATTAGTACAGGTTTAAGCAAGTCATAGCAGAGCATCACAAGAGCCCAATAGCTATACCCTTATGAACACATAAGATGATGCTAAGTGAAATGAACTCCATGTTATGGAAATGATTGTTATATCACAGTTGTAACTACTTTCAACGTCCCATCTGTATCTGTAGCTTCTATTATTGATGATGTTCTTGTATCACCTTCCTGTGGTTGTACCTACACTATCTCTATAATCTTATCTGAGTATATTGGAAACCATGTATACTGGTATTGGAAGTAGGAAATTGAAAGGGAATACCAAAATTGAGAAACACAGGGTAAAAAAAGACAAACAACTACAAAAGCAATACTTGCAAAACTGTTTGGTGTAAGTGAACTGAACACCTCAGGGGGGGAAAGGGAAAGGGGGAGGAGGGAGGGAGGTATGAGGGACTAGGTAACAAACAGTACAAGAAATGTATCCAATGCCTAACGTATGAAACTGTAAGCTCTCTGTACATCAATTTGTTAATAAAAATTTGAAAAATAAAAAATAAAAAAATAAACGTGTGAACTGAAAAAAAAGTCATTCCACCTTTAAATTGTTTCTTTCAGCTATCAGAGCAACAAAAAAAACTAACACAATAGAGAACATAACAACATAGCAACATATCAAACATATCTAGGGGGCTGGGAATATGGCCTAGTGGTAAAGTGCTCACCTAGTATACATGAAGCCCTGAGTTCAATTCCCACACCACATATATAGAACAACAACAAAAAAAAAGCCGGAAGTGGCACTGTGGCTCAAGAAGTAGAGTGCTAGCCTTGAGCAAAAAGAAGCCAGGGACAGTGCTAAGGCCCTGAGTTCAAGCCCCAGGACTGGCAAAAAAAAACAAAACATACCTTGAAACATTACGTCTTCTCCTCCCACTTCACTCCTAAAACAAGCTTCTTCCCCCCCAAGTTTTTAGTTGAACACTCTTTGCTAGTCATTATTCACCTTCCAAATCCCAGAGTAGCCAAACATATGAAGATCAAGTCCCTTCATTGTAAATTTTCCTATCACTTCATAGAAATATTTACATTAGAAATTATTAATATAGCTGGACACTAGTGGTTCACTGTAATCCTAGCTAGATGGGAGACTGAGATGGGAGGATGGAAGTTCAAAGCCACCACTACCAAGAAAGTCCATGGGATTATTATCTCCAATTAACCACCAAAATGCCAGCAGTAGAGCTGTGGCTCAAGTGGTTGAGCACCAGCCTTAAGTGACAAAGCTCAGTAAAATACCCAAGCCCTGAGTTCAAGTCCCAGTATTGGCACCAAAAAAAGAGAAATTACTAACCTCTATTCTCCATGTTCCACACCAAACATATTAAGAGCATCAGTCTATAAGAGAGAAATACAAACAAAAAAGAAAAGACTTTGTTGTTTTGTTTTTGTCTTGCTTATTTATCTGTCTTTGGGAGGATAAGAGGGCACAGAAATGTAGGGACAAAGGGTGAACAAATGTAGCAGTGGTACACACTAGACACTATATTGAAAATGAACTATATAGTTTGTATGTGGAAACAGGAGGGAAAAACTGGGAGAGAGTGAAGGAAGGGGTGACATTGTCCAAATAGAAATATACTCATTACCTGACTTTTGAAATTATAACCTCTCTGTATATTACCTGTATAATAACAATATAAATTAAAAATAATAAAATTACCTGGCATATGAGATACTCATCTGTGTTGTTTTATATCCAAGCTTCCAACTCATTTATTATCCCATTTTGTTCTCCTTCTAAGGTTTCCCCATTGGAGTTTGAGGTTTTCCTCATAGTAACTAGCTTAGAGACAGCCCCAGCAAGTTGCTGCCAGAAGTTACTGATGATGTAGTTGATGATGATTCTACTGAAGTCACAGGGCCTTTGTGACCTAATTCCTGTTTCAGGGATATAAGTCACAGCACAGAGTATCTTGGGAACAGCTTCATACAAGTTGACAAGGCCTTACCCATCTTGTGGCTGGGGAGAGAGATTAGGAGAAAGACTGGATTGATAGGTAATTTCAGTCCTAGCTGATCAGATTTTGAAAGCCAACTGCCAGCAAACTTCTGAGGAAGACCAACCCACTAGAAAACAATCTCGGAGACAGAGAGAGTTTACTGGAATCATGGAGAATATTGGGGAAATCAGTGAAGAACTCTGGCAGGACTGTATCACCGTCTTCCAGCAGAATGACATGTGCTCTGATGTGGCCGTTGTCACCAATGGCCCACCGTGGGTATTAGCTTCTTATCCTCGAGGAAACTTGGTCAATATGACCCCGGAAGAAATTCAGATCTTAGTGCGCCAAGAAGAAAGGGAAAAATTTTTCATGCAGGGAATTACGCTTGCTGGAATCAAATGCCTGCTGATCCGAGACAATCTGTACTTGGAGGGAACCAACACCATGGATCTGCGTACCAAAAGTCAGAGTCGAGCCAGCCAGGCTGTGACAATAATTCAGATTGAATCAGTGTATCTTGTTGTGATTGGCCAGAAAGGCGCAGAAGGTGGACCGCTCAATCTCAAAGCTTTTGAGATGGCAAACTATATCCGAGAAGCTGTTCTTCACCACACAACCGCTATTTAACTCAATAACAATGAGGTGACATTTGATAACTCAGTAAAAATGAGTTGGCATTTGATAACTCAGTAAAAATGAGTTGCTGTTTGACCTGTAATCTGAGTTCAGTGGTATATTATTCACCTGCCAAATTAACACATTCTTAAGGGACAAAGCAAAGCAGATACCAGGTTTGAAGGATGTGGGTGTATTGGAGGGAGGTAGGTAGAAAGCACTAGTTCTTTTAGGCATTTGAGTAGCTAAACCTTTGTTTATTTGGGGAATGTGGTAGAGGTGGAAATACTGGAGTTTGAACTCAGGATCTCATGCTTGAATCATTCTGCCAATTGAGTCATGCCTCCAGCCCTTTTAGTTTTAGGTTACTTTCAGATAGGATCTTGTGGGCTGGGAATATGGCCTAGTGGCAAGAGTGCTTGCCTCGTATACATGAGGCCCTGGGTTCGATTCCCCAGCACCACATATACTGAAAATGGCCAGAAGTGGTGCTGTGGCTCAAGTGGCAGAGTGCTAGCCTTGAGCAAGAAGAAGCTCAGGCCCTGAGTCCAAGGGCCAGGACTGGCCAAAAAGAAAAAAAAAAAAAAAGGAATGGTATCAGATAGGATCTTGTACTTTTTGCATGTTGCAGTGGGGGTGGGGTGCACAATCTTTCTACTTATGCTTCCATGTACATGAGATTACAGATGTGCACCATCATGCCTGACTTTATTGAGATGAGGAAATGGGGAGGGAAGAGTATCACTTTTTGCTTGAGTCAGCCTTGAACTATGATCCTGCTGATGACCACATCCTAAGTAGCTAAGTGTGAACCACTATGCTCCATTTTTTACATTATTTTACAGTTGGAATATCATTCCTCTTGTCTAGCACCTGACAAAGTCTGAGCAAGAAAAATATTGGTCCTATCCCAACTATTTCCAGTGATCTTGTTCTCTCTGAGTCTGGGTCTCAGTTTCCTTATATGTAAATTATGTGTCCCAGAATCCTTCAAAGTCATTTTAAAATTTTGGGATTTTGTTAAATCACATATCCTTCAGGGGCCAACTCAAGTTCCACTTACTCCAAGGAGCTTTGTCCTGACTATCTCAACCCCAAGGACTGAGTGAAACCATCTGGGTCATTTCTTAGATGACTATTCTGTGTTCTTTTCTAACAACACATCAGTTACACTTCCCAACTTGCTTTTATTTTCCTGGAGGACATAGTTTTCTTCCCTAACACTTCCTTGAAATTCCACCATGAAGTGTTGCTCCATTTTCCAGGCATAAAATGATGTATGAGGCAGGAATAGAAGTTCAAAAGTGGGGGGTTTCCAGGGTACCCAAGGTACTTTTATGTATATTTTTTCTTTTACACTTTATATATCACCTTTGTTTTTGAGAGTTTTTTGTTTAAATATGATTTAAGTACAGCTATTGATGAGTCTTTGGATGTCAGCATCCTTTTGAAAGATGCTTTGTCTCAGGAGACGATCAACTGCCCAAACTGTCACTTCCACTGAGGCCAGAGGGAGGAAGGGCACTGCGGTCCAACAGGAGACATGTGATTGGTTGAAACGCAATCTCATTGGCATAGCAAACTGGATTATTATTGATACAAACTTGAAAGGACTTACGATTGTTACAGAAACCCTTATTCCTTCCCCCTTCTGATGTGGTTCACTTTTTGAACATTTATCCCTTCATTGGTCAGTAGGCACATGGGTAGATGGGAAGCAAGAAGACAAATGAAAAATAGTCAATATTGCTTGTGACTAATATGTCTTAAATATGTGTAGTGAGAAAAGGCAAAATTAGTAAGGTGGCATTGAGTTGTAGGCAATAGTGTTTATTTTACCTTCTTGTCATCAGTCCCCAGGAGAAGGAATTACAGAGAACCTTATACTATGTTAGTTAAAGGATACTATCTCTACCACTCACCCACACATATACATACTTCACACGCTTGTAAGGTCAATGGATAAGCATGGGATTAGCCAGAATCTCCACAGCAATGCTTTCCATTACACTACTAGTTAAATATGTAATAATAATAATTATAATAAATCTAGTAGACACATTAGAAAAGAAGGAAAAGAAACAGGTGGATTTAATTGTAAGAATATTTATTACCAGGCATCTGTGGCTCACACCTGTAATCCTAGCCATTCAGGAAGCTGAGATTTGATGATTACAGTTCAGCCCAGTCCCTGCAGGAAAGTTCTGAGATTCTTATCACCATTTAAACACCAAAAAAGCCAGAAGTAGAGCTGTGGCTCAAGTGATGCACTGCTAGCCTTGAGCACAAAAGCTCAGGCCCTGAACTCAGGCCTTAAATTCAAGCCCCAGGACTGGCACAAATATATATACAATATACCTAAGAACCTAAGACATTATTATTATTTTAATATACAATCAGTGAAACAGTTTACATGTTTTAACATCACAGTTGCAAAATCTTTGTGTTTTATATCTACAACACATTTCAATTCATATAAGCCTTAACTAAATCACTCAGTATTTACATGTATCTAGCAAATCTCATATTAGGCAGTGTAGATCTGGGTCGACCATTATCCAATGTTTAAAAACTTCTCTACAGAGACAAAGGACATGTTTTTTCTTTGATATGTGGAAGACTGATACAAATTATGTCTATATACATGTATATAAATAAAGACATATGCAGGGTAATATGCAGCTATAAACAATGGTGTAACTCCTTTGAACAACTAATTTACAGCTTAACAAAATGAATACAAAGAAGCTGGACCATGTGTTGTCAGGGATATACTAAAGGGATGGATGAGGTTTGGAGATATGAGAGAATGATGGGGTGAGTGACATTGATCAAGATGTTTTATTATCATTGACTGGCATGTTGAATTGAAACTCCTTTATATAAACTACTTAAAGGTAATAAAAAATAACTATTTGCAATGCTCATACCATTACATTTATCCACCCAACAATCCATGGCAGGTATTGACTAAGTAAAGAAAATGGTAAGAAAGAAGAAAAGGAGGCTTTGGCAATAATATACAGAACATTTCTTCCCAAGCTGGCTTCAAACTTGTATTCTCAGATCTCATCCTCCTGAGTAGCGAAGATTACACCCAATGCTTTTTGCTTTGGTTATTTTTGAGATAAGATCTTGAGTTTTGTCTGGGCCAGCCTGGACAACGAACCTTCCTATCTATGCTTCCTGTATAGCTGGGATGACAAATGAGCTGCTGTGCCCAGCTTTTTACTGTTTCTTCATGAACGTTATACTCAGGCTGGCTTGAAACTGTGGTCCCTCTGATCTCAGACTCCTGAGTAGCTGGGATTATAGGTAGGAGCCACTGAACCTGCTTGTGAGGGACTATTTAAATAACAAGGTTAGGAACACCCTCTCAAGAGACAGAATTTGTGCAGAGGACTGGGGAAGTGAGGAAATCAGAACTGAAGATTGTATTTCAGACAGAGAGAAGAGCCTGTCCAAAGGTGGTGAGGTTGGAGTATGCCAGGTCTGGTGAGGAACTACATGGAAGGTGATGCAGAGTAGCCTCCTGAGGCAATATTCCTTTCCTTCTTTACCTGCAGCAGGTGTTGCCTCACGAGCTCCCATGATAGAGCAGCCAAACAGAGAGAAAGCTCTTGCCACTCTCCCTCCTCCTGGGCCTTCTCTTTTTTTTTTTTTTTTATTAAATTACATTGACTTTTTCTTTTGCAGCTATATCACACTAGTGACTCATGGAGCTTGTAGTTAACTAAACCCTTTGAGGCCTTTTCACGCTGGCAGCTGCTAAAAAAGAAGCTCAAAACAGAGGTATGGCAATGATCCAGAGAGAAAAAAAGTAAATGTACAGGTGGCCCCACTAGGGTCTTTGTCTTGGACAGAGATTCCATGTGGCATGATACACATTCATGTCCAGGTGTTGAGTGGCTCAAATCTGTAATCCTACCTACTGAGAAGGCTGAAATTTGAGGGTCATGGTTCAAAGCCAGATCAGGTAGGAAAGTTCATGAGAAGTGTTATCTCCAGTTAACCACCAAAAAAAGCCAGAAGTGGAGATGTGGCTTAAGTGATAGAGCACCAGCCTTAAGCATAAACACTTAGGGCCAATGCTCAGGCCCAGAGTTCAAGCCCCATTACACACACACACACACACACACACACACACACACACACACTTGAGTAGGAAACACATTGCTTACAGCCTGTATCTCCCATGTAAAGAGAATAGGGCCACTGAGGAGAAACAGACTTAGCAGTTAATTAGACACACTCAGCAAAATCACTAGAAAATAAGCTAAAACATCCATGTTCCCTATTAAATGAGACACTTACTTGGGTCTTCATCTGACTGGGACCCATAGATGGTAGAATGAGAAAAGAAAGGAAGCCTAGGTGGTTTTCTGCCCAAATCCTGCCCTTTCTAGCCAGGGAGAAATATTTCCCTTCTGGACAAGATGGTGATCCTAGCTTGTTTCCATGGTAAAGTCTTTCCCTGGGGACTGAATGTTCCTTGTATAATTAAACTTGAAATGAACATGGAGAGAAAATCATGGTGCTGTTTTGTTTCCAAAAATAATCATGGAAAGCCCTTATGAGAATGTTTGGGCTAAGTAAGAAAGTTTAGGTCTTGTTGGGAGGACCCATTGCCTTTCCCTGTCCACCTTGTCAACCCATGGTGTTTAAAGTGCTCACAAATGGTGTTCTGGTCTCTTCAAAGCTAGTCTTAATCATTCTATGACCACTGGGAAGCCACTGTTCTCTCACATCCTGCACTTCAGTCATATTAATCTCCTTTTAGGACATGCTTCACAATTTCTCCTCTGGTATTCTTAGAAATAACCAGTCACAACCTGGGCACTGGTGGCTTACATCTGTAATCCTAGCTACTTAAAAGCCTGACATATGAGGATCACAGTTCAAAGCCAGACTAGGCAGGAAAAGATCATGAGACTTTTACCTCCAATAAACCACCAAACATCTAGAAGTGGAGCTGTGGCTTAATGATAGACTGCTAATCTTGAGTGAAGAAGCTAAAGGACAGTGCCCAGGCCCTGAGTTCAAGCTCCTGTACTGGCAGAAAAAAATGATGAGTCATTCCTAGTCCATGCTTCTGTACTTCACTGGTAGGCAGAAATGTTCCCTCTTGTCTTGGAATCCCTCAACTTTGTTCTTTACATCTCTCTTAACACTTAATGCTTGCAACTTTTAGTTCAAGCTAAAAGCAGATTTTAGACTCTGGGCTCAAAGTCCAGGAGTCCCAAGATAGGTCCAGCCACTCACTACTGTAATAGGGAGGCCAGATCTGCCCAGTGCCATCAATAGCTGTGGAGGGACTTCAGGTTGACTCCAGCTCAGATTAGAGCAGAAGCCAACTCCATCTCCACTAAGCCCTCCCCCACCCTATTCAGGGAAGCTCCCCTTTACTATGTAGATTGACTACCTGAGGCCTGGGAGCTTCAAGAGAACCTGTGTCCTCCTCTTTATTATGATAAATTATGTAGATTAACCACCTGAGGCCTGGGAGCTTAAGGGAACTGGCTATGAGTAGGCATATCCGCCTGCATCATGTGAGCCCCGCCAAATCCGTGCGTCAATTCTAACTAGAATGATAGGTTAGTTCAAATAAATATTATGAGACAGACTGTAACTCTATTTATTGGCCACCTGCGTGTGGCCTAGCATGCCCTGTAAGTGTTGTATCTTCATTGGTCACCTGCGTGTGACAAGTTTGTCTGTGATGTTTGCCTTATAACCTGGCTGGAAGGCCACACGGACACGCGGTCCCAGCTCCCGAGTCTGGGCTGCACAGGTGTGCGCGGTCCCAGCTCCCGAGTCTGGGCCCTGATCCTGCACTCGTGGTTGGCAGTTTCGGCTCCCGAGTCTGGGCTGTGACCAAGGCTGGTCGGTTCACTTTTTGTTCACTTTTTACTTCCCCAATAAAACTGTCTTTTTGTCACCTTGTAGCTGGAGACTGTGTGGTGGACTCTTGGGGGAACCAGGAATCCCCTCCCTTGGGGGGGGACCCTGTTTCATTGTAGCGAACCCCCACTCTACTTCAACTACCAAATGTCAAATGACGAGACATGGTGAAGGACAGAAAGATCACTAACATGGTAGCCTTGGGAAGACAGCACTTCAGTACATTTTCAGCCATCTTCAGGGGCACAAACATTTGCTTTAGGTTAAATAGGAAGAACTGGAGCCCGGGTGAGTAAGGTACCCATAGTTAAAACATTCTCAAGTCATAGGGGTGGCCTGATTGACCATTAGCTCAGACTTTGTCCCTGGAGGGATTTCAGTTGTTAGTAGTTTATTACAAGAACAGAACGGGGACAAAGCAGCCTCCTGAGATTTTTGGCTATTTGCTTTAAGGTAACAAGAAGACATTGTTTGAGGGGGCATATTATCTTCCATACAAGATTGCTTATCAGTGAATCTTCTCTTTTCTCCCACAAAGAGGTAATTGCAAAGGGTTTGCAAAAGAAAATAGCTCAGATCAAAGGGCACAGACTCGAAGTTGGGGGACTTTTAGTTAATTCACAGGACCTGCAAAAGCATCTTCTAAGTCGCCTCTTTCATTATTATGTATGTAAAAATAAGCGTGCAAGTTTCTGTTAACTGGAACATATTTTTGTGCCAGAAAATTCCTAATTAAAATGA
Source organism: Perognathus longimembris pacificus (assembly GCF_023159225.1). NCBI lineage: Eukaryota > Metazoa > Chordata > Mammalia > Rodentia > Heteromyidae > Perognathus > Perognathus longimembris. The sequence continues at coordinate 67,163,267 of NC_063188.1, read as the reverse complement.
GTGTGTTGTATGTAGAGGGGGGGGTGTTTATGAGGAAGTTGTTAATGATTCCTCTTTAACTGTTTTCTCCAGTTTTCCAGCACTAGTAACTAATTCCTTTGTATCTAGGCACCAGGAATGTGGGGAATGTCTCACCAAAGTCTCACTGCAGGGAAATTTTGAGACTAAGTAACTATCACATGCTATGTGTAAGGTGAATGCTCCCCAGGGTGAATGGTAGTTGAGTAGAAAATGGGCTAGAAGAATGGCTCAAGTGGTAAAGCACCAAGGTAGCAAGCATGAGGTCCTGTTTTCAAATCCAAGTACCTAAAAAAAAAATCCCTGCATATATGAAAATGGAACTTGGTAACTTGAGGGGATGGATGGGGCTGGGCAAGATGGGGAGAATGATGGGGTGACCTTGATAAAAAACGTGTTGTACTCATAAACAAACATGTTTAATTGAAACAACTGTACAACTAATGAAAGATAATTTGTAAAAAGGAAAAACTGCATTTGAAATATACATAACTTTGTTAATCAATGGTTCCTAAAGCTGCATAGGCATTTTCATGTTTATTTTCTTATAAGAATGTGGATAAAGTCATTTATAACAGTTATAAAAAAGGTTTGAATTGAATCCCCGCCCTGAGCTACTACTAACTGACCCTCTACCATGTCATATCACATCTATTAACCTCCACGTTTGACCCCCAAATATAGGTCCACGTTTGACCCCCAAATATAGAAATATACGTACCTGCTAGATTAGTATAGGGATAGAATGAAAGAATGGATACAAACTTCTTTGTAAATTGTAAAATACTAGGGGTACTAGGGAAACATTATGGTATGTTAGGCTGAGGGTCCCTACATAATACTTTTTCCTGGAAAGTAGAAACCACATGCACAAGAGACAACCTTGTTGCAAAAGAGGTTCCAGCAGAAACAAACAACTTGCTTCTGCCCTCCCTAACCCCCTTTAGTTTCCCAAGTGTCAGAGGCCTTCCCCTGACCCTGGGGGAATTGCGGAAGAAAAATACTCAGGACCTGACCAATAAAAATATCACCTTCCAAAAGACATCACCTTCCAAATACCTAATAGGGACAACTAATTAGAGGGCACTTCCCAGGGCCCAGGGTTTATAAAAAACCCTGGGGATATGGCCTAGTGGCGAAAGAGCTTGCCTCGTATACATGAGGCCCTGGGTTCGATTCCCCAGCACCACATATACAGAAAACGGCCAAAAGTGACACTGTGGCTCAAGTGGCAGAGTGCTAGCCTTAAGCAAAAAGGAAGCCAGGGACAGTGCTCAGGCCCTGAGTCCAAAGCCCAGGACTGGCAAAAAAAAAAAACAAAAAACAAAAAACCACAAAAAAACCCTAGTGAGTACTCAGCCACTTAGAGACAAATCAGCACAGAGCAATTTATTGCTTTTTTATATTGTTACTAGCCTTTCATTGTCCATGGGCTTCATTCTTTGAATTCCCAAGACAAAAACCCAAGAGAGCAACAGCAATGTGAAGCCACAACAGTAATAGGCATTTCCTGGTACAGAGCTGGAACCCTAGTAGTCTTAGTGGGCTATGGAGACAAAAGGGGTGTGATGAGAATTGGCTATGTCCATCACAAACAGCAGAGAAAAAATGTTATCAAGCCAGGTGCTGATGGCCCACAGCTGTAATAATAGCTACTCTGGAGGCTCCTAGCCACTCAGGAGGCTGAGATCTGAGAATCATGGTTCAAACCCAGCCCAATGCAGGAAAGTTCATGAGACTCATTTCCAGTTAACTCCAAAAAAGCCAGAAGTGCAACTGTATCTCTAGTGATAGAGAAGTAGCCTTGAGCACAAAGCTCAGGAGCAATGCCCAGGCCCTGAGTTCAAGCCCCAGTACTGGCACAAATTAAAAAAACAACAGGGCTGGGAATATGGCCTAGTGGCAAGAGTGCTTGACTCATATACATGAAGCCCTGGGTTTGGTTCCCCAGCACCACATATATAGAAAACGGCCAGAAGCGGCGCTGTGGCTCAAGTGGCAGAGTGCTAGCCTTGAGCAAAAAGAAGCCAGGGATAGTGCTCAGGCCCTGAGTCCAAGGCCCAGGACTGGCAATAAAACCAACCCCCCCCCCCAAAAAAAAACAAACCAAAAAACAACAAACCCACAATTTAGCATCAAGTCAGTTATAGGGATTATATAATCCATTAATGTTCAGATAAGAATGTGGAAGTACGAAGAGATTCAGCTATTTTGTGGCTAGCAACAATCTGGAAACTTGGTTTGTGTAGCACCAGTTGAAGCCAGGCATAATGGTACATGTCTATAGTTATAACTTCTCAAGAGGTTGAAATCAGGAGGATCCCATTTTGAGGCCAGCCTGGGCAAAAAGTTACTGAGACCTTCATCTCAACCCCCAAACCAGATGTGGTTGTGTGCCTGTCCTGACACCTATTCATGAAGCTTTGAATAAGAAGATAGCAGTCTGAGACTCATGCCGAACAAAAACATTAGGACTCTACCTGGAAAAAAATAAAGTAAAAGTACTAAGTATATGGTTCAAATGCTAAAGAGCCTGTCTAGAAAGTTCAAACCCTAGTAGTGTCAACAAATAGCCAATTAAAGTAAAAGCATTAATGTGATAACTGAGGGGTGGGAAGCCCCACCCCATATTGGTGTTACTGGCACACCCCACTGTGGAGTGTAAAAGGGGATCCCTCCCCACGTTGAAGGGACCAAAACTGCCTTCTCCCCACTACAGGTGGCGACAAGAGGGCAGGATTTTGGAAAAGAGAGAGCCCACACAGAGAAAGCTAGGTGCCAAAAGGTACCTCGTGGAGCTGAGGCGGGGAGCCCGGGACTGCAGACAGAAGAGGCCTAAACCCCAGGTCTATAGTGCGGAAAGGCCCAAGGTGGGACCTGCATAGTGGGGAGGCCTGAGCTTTTGGGCCTGCAGACAGGAGTGTTAGGTCCTCTCCCTGAGGGCTCCTTGTAGATGCCCCCACCTCATTAAGTCTCCACCCAGTTACCTGGGTAACCTGCAGACCTGGAGGCAGTTACCTCCCCTTTCCCTGAGGTCACATCCTAATCCAACTGGCCACACCCCTTGCCCCTGCCCTAGATATAAGGCAGGGCTGGGTGGGGGCACTCTCTCTCTCCCTTCTCTCAGGCCATGGATTATCTTGGCCACAGGCCAGCAGTTAGGTAATAGACTTTCTTTCCTGCCTGAATACCGTGTGTGTGGTGTTCTCCTTTACCGGCTACCTACTTTAAAAACCTAACAAGGAGAGTGTTGTATTCTGAGAGCGACAATAAGAGAATAATCCATCGAGGCACAACTTAAGGTGGGAAGGGGTTTTATTTACAAAGGGATTTTATTTACAACCTAAAACCCGGAACCAGAGCAGCCCTCCACCTCCAAGTGCTAGCCTGGGACTACCTTGTCCTGGGTTAGTTTCCCAGAACCCATACTTGAGACCTGTCTTGATCTGAACTCCGGACCTCCACCTTAATTTCTAACCACCTCAGCCTCCCGGCCTACAAATCTCCAAACCTCCAGAGGAGCAAGCTTCCTTCCTGTAGGCCTTGCCTCTCCTCAAACTTTAAGCCTCAAGCCTCCCCATAGGCTTTAGGCTTCCCTGCTGGTCTCAGGCTCCGGACTCCTCCTCAGGCCTAAGGCTTCAGACTCTCCCTCAGGCCCTAGGCTCCAGACTCTCCCTCAGGCCTCAGGCCTCGAACTTTCCCTCAGGCTTAAAGTTCTGGTTAGCTCTGACTAGTCCAGGCTCTGCTCCTCCCCTTGTTGCCTGTCTGGACTCGGGCCTCCTGCACCAGTCGTCCAGACTCCAGGCCTCTTTTCGATGTTGGTCTGGACTCAGGCTTCTTCCTTGCCTCCTTCCTTGGGAAGTCCTGCCTTTTTATCTCCCTGCACCGGCAGTGGGGGGAGGGGAGTGGGGGGAGGGAGGAGGTTCCAGTCCCTTCATCCCTTCAAAGTGCGGAGGGATCCCCTCTTTCTTCGGCAGTGGGGCGTGGCAATCACGCCAATGTGGGGAGGGGCTTCTGGCCCTCAGGTTATTACCGAGGATGGAGTCTGGATGAATGATTGCAGGGACACTCGAGTCCAGACTGGTGACGAGAGGCCCGAGTCCAGACAAGCAGGGCAGGGAAGAGGCTTAAGTCCAGACTGGCAACGCCAGAGCACAGATCAGCAGCAAGGAGAGGCCCAGTCTGGACCTGTGGCAAGAAGAAGCCCGAGTCAGGGCCTGCAGACAACGGAGGCCCGAGTGGCCAAGCTCCCGGCCGGCAGAGAGGAGAGGCCTTTGGAGCCAAGGCCTGCTGAGAGCAGAGGCCTGAGGAGAGTAGAGGCCCGCAGGGAGCCACCAGGTCCGAGGAGAGCGGAGGCTAATGGAGAGCGGAAGCCCTTGGAGAGTGGAGAGGCCTGTGGAGAACAAGAGGGTTGCAGAAAAACCTGTGAAAAGGAAAAAAAAAAAGCCCATCCACTTGGAGACTGTAATAGCTCCTAGTTCTGGGATAGCCAGGGCAAGGCAGTTATAGACTGATAAAACTCATTTGTCACCTTTAATTATGCCTCGGTGAATTTTGTCACCCTCAGGTCATAACAATAGTTTTGAGTAGCAGAAGGAAGGAGGATATTTTGTAGAATGGGTGAGTGTGAGTATAATCAGCAAAACTCTTCATTTTTCCATCTGTACTGTAATTGATCTTTTCATAAGTACATAGTAAGCATTCAATAGATATATAAATGATCCAAGGAAGAAATGATGGCACAGACAAGGTTGAAAATAGGGGAAATAGTAATGGATTCTGAATTTTTTGAAATAGCCAAACAGGATAGGGGTGGATAGGATGTGGGTTGTGAAAGAAACATAATATTCAAGGATAACACTAATGCTTTGAACCTGAGCAATAGAAATGTTTGCCATTTGCTAAAGGAGATGAGATAATCAGAAAGTTTGTGGTGGAGATAGAGAAGGAGTTGAAAATTCAGAGCTTGAATTATGGCAAAAAAAAATTGGGAGCTTTCAGAATATATAGTACTTGTATTTAGTTAAAAAAAATTTTTTTTTGGCCAGTCCTGGGGCATGGACTCAGGGCCTGAGCACTGTCCCTGGCTTCTTTTTGCTCAAGGCTAGCACTCTACCACTTGAGCCACAGTGCCCCTTCTGCCTTTTTCTATATTTGTGGTGCTGGGGAATCGAACCCAGGGCTTCAAGTATACGAGGCAAGCACTCTACCACTAGGCCATATTCCCAGCCCAAATGTTATTTTTTTGTGACGATCCTGGAGTTTGAACCCAGGGCCTGGGCACTGTTCCTGGGCTTTTTGCTCAAGGCTTGCACGCTACCACTTGAGCCACAGCTCGACTTCTGTATTATTGGTGGTTAAATGGAGGTTAGTCTCATGGACTTGCCTGAGCAGGCTGGCTTTGAACTGTGATTCTCACATCTCAGCCTCCTGAATAAGTTTATAGGTATAAACCACTGGTGTCCTGTTATTTATACTTTGCCAGTCCTGGGGCTTGAATTCAGGGCCTGGGCACTGGCTCTGAGCTCCTTTTGCACCAGGCTAGTACTCTTATCACTGGAGCCATGGTGACACTTCTGGATTTTTCTGTTTATGTGGTACTAAGGAATCAAACCCAGAGCTTCATGAATGCTAGGCAAGTACTCTACCACTAAGCCACATTCCAAACCCCTTATTTTTTTAAAGATTGTTTTGTGCTAGTACTTATGTTTGAACTCAAGGTCTCACACTCTCATTTGGCTTTTTCACTCAAGACTAGCACTTTTGAGCCACACCTTCAGCCTTTTTTCTTTTTTAATTTTAAATCTTTCTTTTTCTATTTATTTATTTATACACTGTCCCTCTCTTCTTTTTGCTGAAGTCTAGCACTCTGCCACTTGAGCCACAGCGCTGCTTCTGGCCGTTTTCTATATATGTGGTGCTGAGGAATCTGACCCAAGGCTTCATGTATACGGGACAAGCTCTCTTGCTACTAGGCCATCTTCCCAGCCTTTTTGATGATTAATTGGCAATGAGTCATATAGACGTTTTCTGCCCAGGCTGACTTCAAATCAGGATCCTTAAATTGCAGCCTTCTGAGTAGCTAGGATTACCGGTGTGACCCACCAGGATCTAGTTAGTAACCGCTATTTAAATCCACGATGACTGGGGTTGGGGAATTTAGCTCAGAAAAATCAAAAGACACAAGGATGAATGAGATTATCAAAGTTGTGTGTATAGGGAAAGTTACTTGGTGGTAGAAGTGAGATCAGAGGTATGGTGGCAAATAGTTAACCTGATTTCTGAAAGGAAGAAGCTCTGATTTGCTGGCATTTGCCATTTCTCATTATGTTAATTCAAACTGACCAATTTTGAGCTTCAAAAACTATCATCCAGTGGCAAATTTTCTGAAATCTTAACCATTAGTTCTCATTAGCTGATGTTAATTTGTGCCAGCATACCATTGACTGGGCAAAATCTAGATTCTCTGCATGGAGCCTTTCCTCTGAGTTCCAAACTTCTTCAAACTTGAGCTATATTAGAGATCTCATAGACAAGACATTAGAGGCAATTTCTTTTTTTTTTTTAAGCTTAGTTTCTTTTATTCAACATGATTAGCTCCAGTTCAATTCATTTTCCTGCAAATGACACAAGTTAATTCTACTTTATTACTGAATAACATTCCATGGTAAATACATATCACATTTTTTTTGGGGGGGGGGAGATACATTTCACACTTTAATTCACTCAAGTGAAAGTAGAGGCAATTTCTTGAGTCTTGAGTCCTTTGGGGTTGGCCCTATGACTGTGTACCAGGTATATGGAGCAGTTGAATGTTCCACCTTCCCTATCAGAAACAAAACCAAATATGTACCTCCCAGCATGCATACCCTAAAGTGTTCTTTATTTGCATAATGACTCTTTGAATCAAGCATTCTCTTCCAGAGACCCTTGTCATAATACCAACTTCAAGACTAGAGGAGAATGGTGTATTAATACATTAGCACTAATTAACATGACAGCTTACTTATCACATTATTTCTAGTGAGCTTTGCTGAGCTTAGTGTCCTGAGATAATGAGATTCAGAAACAGTACATTTTATTAGTTGTGGGAGCAATGGGAAGAGAGTAGGAGCCAGAAGTTCTTATATCCACATGTTGTGTTTTCACAATCCCTTCACTCCATAAAAGTATCCCCATCTTCCCATATGCTTAAGGTATACCCGTAGCAGCCATCTTTCATTCCTCTTTCTACAAACCCATCCCTACACATAAGCAGTCATCCTAGCCTATCTATTAGGTATGCTCAGTACCTCCTATTCCTGTCTACATTTTTTCTCCTTTGCCACTGACACCACACTAACATGTGCTACTCAAATCTCTTATAATTTAATCACTTAACTAGTATCCTAACCTCCAACCTACTTTCAATAAAGCTGCTAGAATTATGTTCAAATATAGATTTGATCTCACTCTTACCTAAAACACGAGTGACTTCCAGTAGCTATTGAGTAAAAAACGAAAAAAAAAAAAAAAAAAAAAAAGAAATCCCTATCATAGCCTACACTGCCTAGCAGAGTGAGGTCCTGTCTTCCACTTGAACTTCACTTTGGCTTGTACTCTTCACCAATATTCAACCAATATTCATTGTATTGAGGTCTTTCTCACTTTAGGTACCTGTGCACCTATCTCACTCTGCCTTCCCTATCAGGCTGTAATTAGCCAGTTTCACTACTTTACCTCTCCTGTAAAAGATAAAAGATGATCAGTAGATATTTGTTGAATGAATCAATTAATTAGTATTTCACAGAGCCTTTAAGTTCAATATATCTAAAACTGAGCATGGCATCTGTATTTTTGCCATCTTACCTGTTCTTCCTTCCAGTATTCCATACATTAATTTATAGCACCATTGGTTTTGTTTTTCTCTCTTGAGAGCAAAGCCTGAAGGAAGTATTTAAGAGCAGATGGCTTATTTAGGAATTAATCCAAGGAAGCGGGAGTAATGGAAAAGAGAGGGAGAGACATTGAAGGAGGAAAATAAATACAAAGAATGTGGGGCTTTTTCTCAGATCACCAATATAAACAACAGATTTTTGATTCTGCCAAGATCTCTACCCAAACATCTTTTTCAGAGGCTGAAATATATGTCTAATCTTATCGGTTCCTTTCTCCATTCATTAAGGGTTGTCCCTGGGATCATTAGTTCTCCCTGCACTTATGTTCTACTTTTGAGCAAGTTCCTTGGTATTCGATGTTCATTGTACTCTTGAGGTAGGCCACTAACAGCTAAAGATGAGTCATAACTTTACACCACAGCTGCAGCTAAAAACAGAGATGACCCAAGAGGATGCGAAGTGGGAACTAAGGGTTTCTGCTCAAACACTGTGTTAGTTTCTATGTCTTAAAAAATATTTATCTTCAAATAGTTATACAATGAGTAGTTTCTATTGCTGTGTAATAAAATACCACAAAATTAGCAGTAGAAAATGGAACCTGTTTGTTAGTTCCTAGTTCTGTAGATCAAAACCCAGGGTAGGTTTATCTGGTTTACTTGCTTAGGGTCTCAGAAAGCTGGAATCAAGTCATTCAGTATGGACTCATCCAAAAGCTTTGAGCAAAAATAAACATCCAAGTTTATCATCCTTGTTGACAGAGTTTTAATTTCTATTGCTGTTTATTATGGGATCTCTCTAGGTGACTCAGGCTGTCCTGGAATTCAGTATATAACATCAGTTGACTTAAACTCACTATCCTCCTACCTCAGCCTCCCAAACAGTAGTTTTACAGGTATGTACAATCACATACCCAACTCTAGAATGTAATTTTATGGTTATGGGACTGAGATCCCTTTTTTATTGCTAACTGGCAGCTAAGATTTACTCTTAGCTTGTAACAGCCATTCTCAGGTACCTATAGTTGATCTCAGAAATTAAATCCGTTTCTCAGAAATGGGGGAACTCCAGAAATTAAATCCGTTTCTCAAAAATGGGGGAACTCGGGCTGGGGATATAGCCTAGTGGCAAGTGCCTGCCTCGGATACACGAGGCCCTAGGTTCGATTCCCCAGCACCACATATACAGAAAACGGCCAGAAGAGGCGCTGTGGCTCAAGTGGCAGAGTGCTAGCCTTGAGCGGGAAGAAGCCAGGGACAGTGCTCAGGCCCTGAGTCCAAGGCCCAGGACTGGCCAAAAAAAAAAAAAAAAAAAAAATGGGGGAACTCTTTATTTTGGATTTTACTCAGCTGAATCTCTGATTTCCACTTTTCTTTCTTGATGGAAATAGCTTTCTCTTTTTTGGGTGGTGGTGCTGGGTCTTGAACTCAGGGCTCTACCATTAGAGCCACAGCTGCACTTCCAGATTTTTGGTGGTTAATTGGTGACAAGTGTCTCAAAGATTTTCCTGCTCAAGCTGGCTTCAAACCACAATCCTCAGATCTCAGCCTCCTGAGTAGCTAGGATTACAAACATGAGCCCCTAGAGCCTGGCAAAATTGCCACTTTTACAATAAAAACATTGGTTAAAACACCACTCATCAATTAGTACTTACTAAAGACTTATTTCTTCTTTTCTGATAATGAGATCAATGTAACTGAACAGATCTCACATTTTGCATTGGCCATCAGGGAGCTCAGGACCAAATGGAAAGCTCAACTCAATATAAAATGTCATTTTATATTTTTTCATTCAATTGGTGATAATTTTTGTTTATATTCCATTATTAATATGTTATAAATTTATTGTTGATATAATTTTTTCTAAGATATTGTTTAGAGTAGCTGCTATTCATTTGTGGAGAAAGGTAGAGTAAATACACACTGATAAATAAAATATAAAAGACTGAGGCTCTAGCTTTTAAACCCTGGATAACTGTGGATAGTCTAAAAGCAGAGTTAAATGATTTGATCTCCACCTTAGAAAAATAATTCTGACTGCATTGTGAAAGATGAATTGGAGAAGAGGTAAGATTGGGCCAGTCATGAGCTTGTTTCAATTGTAAAGGTGAAAGAAGATGAGAAACTGCGGGGCTGGGGATATGGCCTAGTGGCAAGAGTGCTTGCCTCGTATACATGAGGCCCTGGGTTCGATTCCCCAGCACCACATATACAGAAAACAGCCACAAGTGGTGCTGTGGCTCAAGTGGCAAAGTGCTAGCCTTGAGCGGGAAGAAGCCAGGGACAGTGCTCAGGCCCTGAGTCCAAGGCCCAGGGCCCAGGACTGGCCAAAAAAAAAAAAAAAAAAGAAGATGAGAAACTGCATCCAGATAGTGGAATGAAAAGGGCAAGATAGAGAGAGGAAAATTGGAGAGAAGACAGGTTGATATAATACAGTGACTAGTGTAAGGTCCATCCCTGGGAGGGCTCCATGCATATACCCCCACCTGTTTAAGTCTACATGCAGTATCTGCTTTACCTAAGTAACTGGCACACCTGGAAGCAATTACCTCCCCCTTCTTTGATGTCACATCAAATTCACCTGACCATACATCCCACCCCTGACCTAGATAAGGCATGGACCTTCAATGGTTCAGCCCTTCTCTCCTGCCATGCATCATCTCTGTCACAGGCCAGATCTCTCCTGCCTGCCTGAATACTGCATGGTATTCTCCTTTATTGGCTACCTACTTTAACAAACCTTACAACTAGAAGGAGGGTATATAAGAGAGAAGGAGGTAACTAAGTAAATGGCAGTTAAAGAGGGGAAGAATTCTAAGATAATCCCTGTGATTTCACTTTTTGTTTATGTTACATTAAGTGGCCAAGGGGGTTTTTGAAAATGTAGGTTGGACTGCTAATCATTTGACTTTAAGAAAGGAATATTATTGAGTAAGGGGTTAACTTAAGCCCACAAGTCCTTTAAAAAAAAATAGGTATAGGCTGGGGGCTGGGCACAGGTGACTCATACCTGTAATCCTAACTACTCAGGAGGCCGAGATTTGAGGCTCCAGGTTCAAAGCCATTCTAGGCAGTAAAATGTGTGAAACTGTTTATCTTCAATTAATACTGAAAGCCAAAGGTGGGTCTGTACATGTAAGAGTGCTAGTCTTGAGTAAAGAAGCTAAGTGGAAGTACAAAGCCCCAAGTTCAAGCCCTACTACCAGCACACAAAAAAGGGGCACTGTTGTAGGGGATGGCTATACCTTTAAGACCTGGGACTGCTTGGCTGCTATCCACTCCCACCTTCTCCCCGGGTCTGGAACTTCCCCCGCCCTCCATCTGTGAGCATGTGTGCCACCATGGTGCCGGCTGAGCCAAGAGGCCGGGCCTTGGGGGACTGTGGTCACCGCCTCTGCGGGAAGTTCCATGACATCACCATAATGGACAGTTCATTAGCCAATCATTAATACCCAGTTAGTCCCCCCTCTTCCTGCTGCCATTACTGTTATATAGCCCCCCCCCCCGAATAAAACTTTGGGAAGCTCCTGAAGCTGACTCCGAGGTGTCCATGCATACCCGGCCTCCTTGGCGAGTATGGGGGGGGGGGGAGAGGGCATTCTCACAGCCACATGCGACTGAGGCTATCCGTGGCCCTCGCTCCCACATTACTTCCTACTGGCCAGAGGATATGCATTGAAAGCAATAAGGGAACACATAAGGGGATAAAAGGCCTGGCGTCTCCACAAAGGAGACATGGAAAAATAGCCTGGCACACTGTATTTTAGATGACTATTTCAAGCAGGTGGGCAGAGTACAACAGGTTCTCCACAATTCATTTAAGGCCTATTTCTCAGACCCTTCCACCATTTCCCCAGAAAGTACTTCTTTAATCCTCCAAACTGCTTTCTGCCCTGTAAAGAGCCTGTTGATTCATGCATCCATGACTTTGCAGAGGGATCAGTCCCTCTGTCCTTTAACTAAAAGCTTAGTTTCAATGGTATTTTCTGTGAAGTGTTTTGTCAACTGTTTCAGTGTTCTTCCCTTTATATTAGAGGCTGAAAACTTAAAGTTAGGCAAATATAATAGCAGTTAGGAAGAGCTTATTACATTAACCCTTTAAATCCTCAAACTCTAAGACTTGGAACTATCATTTTCCTCAAATGCAGAAGAACAGCTTGTAAGTGGCACCTGTTATTTACATAAGCAGTAAATATAACACTGGAGCTCCAGTGTTCTCAACCATTGCATACATTACCTTCTGGGAAATGTGGTAATAGTCTAGACTAGACTAGAGTGCATACCCTACATAAAATCCATCATATTAACATGTTTTGGTGGCGGTACTGAGGCCTGAATTTAGGACTACACTCTTTGCTTAGATTTTTTTGGCTCAAGGCTGGTTCACTACCACTTTAGACACATCTCCACTCAGGGTGGCTTCAAACAGAGATTCCCAAATCTCAACCTATTGAGTAGCTAGGATTACAGGCATGAGCCAGCAGCACCTGGATCATCCTCCTTTTTTGTCTTTATTTTCTGTCAGAAAGGGTTCCTGGAACTCAATATGTGAAAGGGAAGTCTAATGGTCAGTAGCGTTCCACCCATCATACAGATCTACTGTTCAACCCCATCCTCACTAAACAGGAAATTGTAAAATGCTGCAAACAAAACTAGCCACATTGTTGCTTGTGGTTTGCATCTTTTCTCTCTTCCCCTGCCTCCTTCTTCCCCTTCCCTACTTCTGCCCATGCAACCTTGCAGGACTGGAAGAATGTGTGCTCTTTCCTTTGTTCTTCACTACACATCCTCCACAGAACAGGATTACACTCTGCTCCTGTCCAGGTCCAACAAGAGACAGTGACCATTATAAAATAATTTTCTCCAGGTACTGAAACTTATTTGTGGGAGAAGCATTACCACACATAAGAAGATCCATATCTTAATGGATGCAAAAAGAGCAGGCCAAACAGCCTCTGAATCTAGAAATCCTCTGAACTTTTTGGTTCAGTTAAGTAACCAGAGTACTATGGGTTTCCTGCCTCAAGCTGTTTTCAGATCCCCCTTCAGAGTTGAATCAAAGTTACTGGCTCAATCTTGGCCACAAACAATAAGCATCTGGGAGGAAGGATGAGCTTCTGAAGATCAATAAGCAAATGGTGCAGCTAATGCTAGAAGATGGAGCCCCTGTGTCTGAGGTAAGCCTTGGAGTCTAAATTGGGCAGAGGCCCTGTTTTTAAACAAGCCCCATTTTTATCCCATGAATCATTTAAACTTGCTTTTATTGACTTTTTGTTTTGAGATATGGTGTTATGTAGCTCAGGCTGGTCTTAAATGATCTTCCTGTCTCAGACTCCTGAGTGCTGGGCTTACCGGCATGTATCACTATCATGTTTCCTTTAAAAAAAATTTGTGCTAGTACTAGGGTTTGAACTCAGTGCCTCTCTAAGCTTTTTCACTCAAGGCTAGCATTCTGCCACTCCACTTGAGCCACAGTTCCATTTCTGGCTTTTTAGTTTATTAATTGGAGACACAAGTTTCACAGATTTTCCTGCCTGGGCTGGCTTCAAGCCCTGATCCTCAGATCTCAGGCCCCTGAATAGCTAGGATTATAGGTATGAGCTATCAGAGCTGGACTTCTTGATTTGTTTTTAACCCAATTCAAGTCGACAGGCACTAAATGATATAGATCTCTAGTGCTTTTCTTGACTTATTTGTTTGTGCAGGTATTGGGGCTTGAACTTCATGCATGGGCACTGTCCCTGTGCTTTTGTGCTCAAGGTTAGTGCTTGATCACTTGAGCCATAGCTCCATTTCTGGCTTTTTAGTGGTTAATGAGGAATAAGAGTCTGGCCATCTGGCTTTGAACCATGATCCTCAGATCTCAGCATCTTGAGTAGCTAGGATTACAAGTATGAGTCACTGGCACCAAGCCAATATCCAATGTTTCCCTCACTCTCTGTACTTCAGTTACACTGGCCTAGTTGCATGTACCTATCTCGGGATCTTTATCCTAATTCTCCCTACAACTTGACACATTCTCCAGATAGTCTCATTGTGAATTCTTACTTATATTAGGTGTTTATGTTTTTTTATTATCCTTATGGAGTTGTACAAAGGGGTTTTAATTCACCATTATGAGTATAATGCATCTTTATCAATGTCATCCCTTCCATCATTCTAACTCTACCCTCAAGTTTTTCATATGTGTACATACATTGAATATTATGACTATATTCACACACATTTACTCTTTCTGTTTGTTTCTCCCCCTCTCCTGTCCCTTTCTGGCAAAACATGTTTTAACTTCCTGGTGTTCATTTTGTTAACTTGTCAGTTAATGGTTGAAAGGAGTTAAACCACTGGAATCTTCACCTGTGTAGATCGTACTTTGGGCAATTTGTGTATATCTTCATGTGACCCTGTATATGTTTTCGTATATCTTTAAAATTATTATTATACAGGTGATGTACAGAGCATTTACAGTTACATAAATCAGGTAATGAGTATATTTCTTTCTGGTCAATGTCATCTCTTCCCTCAGTTTTTCCTCCCATTCTCACTCACAAGTTGTATAGTTCATTTTGAGCAGTGTCTAGTGAGTATCATATGTTTATAATTTAGAATTCATTTCCACATATGAGAGAAAACATGTGACTTCTGTCTCTCTGAGCCCAATTATTGGCAATATTAGTTCCAGGTCCATACATTTCCTGCAAATGACAATTTTATTCCTTCTGAAGGATGAGTAAATTTCTCTCTATATAAAATCCCATTTTTGATCCATTTGTCCAATGTGGGACATCTGGGCTATTTCCATAACTTAGCCATGGTGAATAGTGTGGCAAGGAACATGCTTGTCCAAATGTTTTCACCATATCCTGACTTGTAATCTTTTGGAAATGCCCAAGAGTGGTATCACTGGATTATAGGGTAGTTCTGTTTGGTTTAGATTCTTATATAAATGTTACCTTTTGTGAGAGGCCTACTTCACATAGAGCTTACCCTCTCATTCTATCCCTCTTATCTTTGCCTTACCTTACATTACTTATCATTACATATTTATTTTCTTTGTTGTCTGTATCCCCTAATCGGATGAAAGTAACAGTTATGGTGACTGCTAAGTCTTCAATAACTAGCACTATTTGATAGCACATTATAGGTACTTGATAATTATTTTGTTCCAATACTGGAGCTTAAACTCGGGGCCTTGTGCTCTTACTTGGCTTTTTTCATTTTCTTTTTGGTATGTTTGTATGTATGTGCCAGTCCTGAGGCTTGAACTCAGGGTGCGGGCACTGTTCATGTGCTTCTTTTGCTCAAGGGTAGTACTGTAGCACTTGAGCCACAGCTCCACTTCTGGCTTTTATTTTTGGTAGTTTATGGAAGATAACAGTCTCATGGACTTTCATGCACAGGCTGGCTTCAAACCATGATCCTTAGATTTTGGGCTCCAAGTAGCTAAGATTATTGGCATGAGCCATCGGCATGTGGCCTCTTGCTTGGCTTTTTTGTTCAGTGCTGGCACTTTACCATTTGAGCTACAGTTCCACCTTTGGCCTTTTGATGGCTGATTGGATATAAGAGTTCTGTGAGGGTTTTGTTTTTGTTTTTTTTTTTACTAGAGCTAGCTTTGTATAGTGACCCTTAGATTCAGCCTCCTAAGTATCTAGGATTACAGGCATGAACCACCAGTAGCCAGTTAACCATAAATTCTTTTATATGTATGCCAGTTCTGGGACTCAGAGTTTTTTTATTTTATTTTTCTCAAGGATAGTGCTCTAACACTTGAGCCATAGCTCTACATTGGGTTTTTTTGGTAGGTAGTTTGAGATAAGAATATCTCATACTTTCTTGCCTGGGCTATGCACCTTGACCCTCAGATTTCAGCTTCCTGAGTAGCTAGGGTTACAGGCATGAGCTACCTGCACCTAGCTAAGGGACTGAAAAAAAATTACCAAGTGAATGAATAAATGTTTATAAGCATCTACTCTAATGCATGTCGTGTTTGGCTAAATTGGGGGTGGGTGTGTGAAGATAAGAGTTTCTGTCTTATAATGAGAAAGAAGGGCCTTGCAAGTTACTAACAAAGCCAAATCCAGCCAGGTGCTGGTGGCTCAGGTCTGTAATCCTACCTAATAAGAATGGAGGAGTGGAGGAGAGGAGGAGGGAGGGAGGAGTAGATGGAAAGGAAAGGAAGGGAGGGAGGACAAAATGGCAAGCTTAACCTCATTAGAAAAGTTCCTACATGGATTTGTAACTCTTAGACTTTTCTGAAGCTAATTGATTACAAAGGCTGACTGTAGATGTCTTTTTTATTTTTGGATTTTTTTTTTGCCAGTCCTGGGCCTTGGACTCAGGGCCTGAGCACTGTCCCTGGCCTCTTCTTGCTCAAGGCTAGCACTCTGCCACTTGAGCCAGAGCGCCCCCTCTGGCCGTTTTCCATATATGTGGTGCTGGGGAATCGAACTGAGAGCTTCATGTGTAGGAGGCAAGTACTCTTGCCACTAGGCCATACTCCCAGCCCTAGTTTTGGATTTTTGAGACAAGCTCTCTAGACCTGGCTGGTCTAGAATTCAGAATATACCTTAGTCTGGTCTTGCAATAGCCATCTTCCAGCCTTAACCTTCTGAGTGTTGTGACTACAGGCATCTATCACTGTGCCTGGCCTGCTGTCTTAAAAGAGAATTCACAATCATTGTTTTCATACCTGGGATAAATCATTGTCACCAGCTATCTGTTATTTGTCAAATGGCATATTGTCTGGGGAATTTGGAAAAAAATGTGCGATACCTATCAAAAGTAATATGCACATTGCTGGATTAAAATCTCCCAAATCTCTATTACACCTTCTCAGGACAATTGGAAGGTCATATTGTGTAGTGCATTCTGCTCCCATCACTACATTGTTGTCATATTTGTCACCACCATCATCATATTGTTGCTTTAGAATAGTGGTAGGAGAAAAAAATGTTACTTAAAAAGAGTCACATTCTTCTTTTTCTTTTTCTTTTGACAGTACTATGGTTTAAAATCATGGCTTTGTGCTTGATAGGCTGGAAGTCTATCACTTGAACCACATGTCTAGCCTTGCTTTTTGGTGGTTATTTTTGAGATTGAGTCCAGCGAACTCTTCTGCTCAGGCTGGCCTCAAGCTGCAGTCTTCCAGATTTGATCCCTCTGAGTAACTAATATTACACATGTGAGCTACTGGTGGCCAGACTAAAAAGTCCTTTATTCCTATAGATTTGCCCTTAGATCTGCCCTCACTCATCCAAGAAGGACCTTAGTATGGGCATTTTTTTGTATCATTTTCTTACTTTTGGTATTACCTTCTCAATTTTCTTTTAAGGAGATGTCCTTTCCATATACTTTCTCCTTAACTCAAATGGATTGGTATGTAAGAGAACTGTGGCCAACGAACCTTCATTCCTCTACCTACACCAAATGCTTAGAAATGGGGGGTGCCGGGTTCTGATGACTCATCCCTGTAGTCCTAGCTACAGGCTAAGAAATAAGGACCGTGGTTCAAGGGCAGCCGATGCAGGAAATCCCATGAGACTCTCATTTGTAATTAACCAATCTGGAAGTTTGAGGTGTGGCTCAAGTGGCAGAGTACCACCCTTGAGCAAAAAAGCTAAGGCAGTGCTCAGGTACTGAGTTCAAGCCCCAGTACCAGCACCAAAAAGGAGAAAGAAAAAGAAAGGGAGAAAGAATGGACGGGAGGAAGGAATGAAGGAATGAAGGAAGAGAGAAAGAAAGAAAGAGAGAGAGAAAGAAAGAAAGAAAGAAAAAAGAAAAAGAAAGAAAGAAAGAGAAAAAAGAAAGAAAGAAAGAAAGAGAAAAAGAGAAAAAGAGAAAGGAAAGTAAGTAAAAAAGCAAAGTGACTCAAAATGAGCCACCTCTGGAACTTGCTGGAACTACTGATAGAAGAAAGATTGACCCCTATTATCCCAGGTGTATAGGGATGGATGTTGGGCAAAACCCAGCCATGCATGCATGTGCTTGTGCTTGACACAGGCAGGGCAATCCAACCTAAGCCTGGATGTAAACATTCCATAGTGGGCCTAACCTGTAAACCCTAAGGCTGACCTATGAGATCAGGAAAGGGTTAGGAGGTTGAAAGACTGAGGACAGGACCTGAGAAGCTCAAACTGTCAAGGAAAGATTTAAAGCTGTTGGAACATTAAAATCTAGAAAACTTGGATTAGGGCGTCAATTATTACTATGTATACTTACCCTATTCGCTGCTCTCACCTGCAGTTACCTCCCCTGTACTGAACTAAAGTAAAGACAGTGGTCTCCTTTCTCAGATCCCATAAAAGCCAAATTCTGACACCACTTCCTTGCACAGCCTCCATTCCTGTGGGAATATTGTGCCCCTCACTGTTGTGCCTCAATAAACAGTCTTAGCCTATTGAGAATCCAGTCAAGCCTATTCATTTTTCCAGTTTTCCTAACAATTATTTTCATTGAAATTAGTAGTTAATAAGGATGAAAATAATAACAGAAAGTACTTGTTATGGATTTGCCATTGTTCTAAGCCTTAATGTGCATTTATTTATTTCATCCTCACAGTAACTCTGTGACTAGGTAGGTATTGTCTTTGTTTTGCAGATACAGAGTCAAGCAACTGTCAAATACCACAGGAGATGGTAGAGTCAGGATTCAAAACCTTAAAGTAGTACTCTATAATTTTGGCTCTTGACCAATCAAGGGAGGAGCATGACATGCTCTTTGGTCCTATAAAGTCTTTTAAATCATTTAGCACATGAAAAGATAGACATGTAATGTTTCTCTTCAGTTGCCCATGACTAACCTGTCTGCATTGACAGTCTTGTATAGCCTATGATGATGTTATAAATATTCAACTGGCCTTTGGCAGATGCCGGGCTTAAGTCTACCACTGTCCTCGTGGAGGTCCTGGGCCTCTGCCTCTTTCGTGTCCTCTATCGCCCTCAACGCATCCCCTGGCCAGTAGGGATTAACTGCGGGAGCGAAGGCCACGTGCAGCCTCCGTTAGTGTGTGGTCGCGGGACGCCCTGTCCCCTTCCCCATCCCGAGGAAGACACGGGCTTGTGGGGTCCCAGAGAACCCTCAAGGGGTGTTCTGAGTTTAATAAGGGAGGGGCTAACAGTCTTATACCAGTAATGACAAGCGAAGGAGAGGGACTGGCCAGGAGCCAACGATAGGCAAACGAGCGTGTCCATCACGGTGATGTCATGGAACTTCCCGCAGAGGCGGAGACCTCTTGGCTCCGCCTCTGGCTCAACCGGCGCCATCCTGACACATGTGCTCGCCCTGGAGGGGCAGGGGCTGGCCTGGCTTCTCTTGAAGCCGGAAGTGGGTGGGATGGGCTAGAGCCAGCTGTCCCCTCTTAAAGGCATAGCCATCCCCCACAGGCAGAAATAGAGATTCTTCACCTTTGGAATTGCAAGTTGCTGGGGGAAAATCTGAGGGTCATTGAAGCTGAAATTGAACTCTGAGGATTGAGAGGCCAGGTTCTAAAAATGTAATTGAACTCAATCTCAACTGAATTGGATTCAGTCCAGACCTCCATCTTTTGAGATACCTAAACTAGCAAAATGCTTTTTTTTTTGCTTAGACCACTTTGAAATGTTCTCCCACTTGCAACCAAAATAACCCAGACTGATATTCCTTCCTTTTTTCCTTGCTCAAAGCCTCAGATTTTCAAGAGCTGAATAAAGAGTCCTGAATAGCATCAGGCTCTGCCTAGCAACCTCATCTCCATATCTGGAGTGATAAGGCCTCTGCCTGAAGACCTACACCTGCTCTGGCCTTAGGAATAACACTGACCTGAGTTAAGGGAATTGAAAGCATAGCTCAGGAGATTTCGCATCCAATTCCATTGGCTGAGAGACTGGCTTCAATAGTTAATATTTGATTACTGGACTTCTGCCTTGTTATCAAGACGATATTCTTATCTTCAATCCTGGTTTTAGTAATTCAGTTGCTTACTGTTTACTTCATTATTGAAAATTTGCCAAATATTACCGTGTCTCATGGACATAACTATTCTTAAGGGTTATTCTTATTGTTTACTTTCCCAGTTATTAGAGTCCCATCTTGAAGCCTAAGTTGCTAACTGGAGTTCTATTACTTATCATGCATGCGATCTTTACTGACAATCTGACTTATTATGGCTTATGGTACAGACGATATTCAGTAGAAGATAGCATATTGTAGTGGCATTTTTATTCTCTTCTTAATATTCACTCCCTAACAGCCACCTTGCCAACAATTCTTGATTTCTTGCGGGGGGGGGGGGGAGGGTCTATGTACTATTGTCAACTTGATTAGATTTCCACCTACCTAGAAAACCAGCGAAGCATACTTCTGCACAGAAAAGATTGGCATGTGGGTTAGTGAATTAAGTGACGACCCACCCAAAATGTGGGGTGCACCATCAAGTAGGCTGGGTGGCCATACAAGATGAAATAGTAGAAGAGAGAAACTCCTGTGTTCATAATCACCCTTTTTGCGCAGATTAAAATTTTTGTGCCAGTCCTGGGACTTGAACTTAGAGCCTAGGTTACTATCTCTTAGCTTTTTTACTCAAGGCTGGCACTCTACCACTTGGCATTTCTGGCTTTATGTTGGTTGTTACAGATAAGAGTCCCATGGACTTTTCCTGCCCTGGCTGGCTGCAAACTGCAATCATGCAGGTGTCAGCCTCCTGAGTAGCTAGGATTACAGATGTAAGGCACTGGCACCTGGCTTGGCATTTTCTTCACTAATTTGACTAGCAACTAGAAGTCATGTTATGTGGACAGAGCCCACTGTAATTTGTCTTGCTTGTTGGAATGGGATGACATGGAAACCAAGGCTTCTGCTGGCTTCTGCAAGTCTCTGGCACCTTGTGGAGTTGTAGCAATACACCCTGAAGTGTGAACAGCTGCATGTTGGGTAGTTGCTCTACCTTGTATATATACTGTGAACTTCTACAACTTCGCTCTTGCATATAATCACTTGTTTCTCTCATTCTGAAGCTCCAGTAGTTAATTTCTCAAATTGATGGTCCAGAATGAAAAGCAACCTGTGCTCTCTTGTATTCAGCCTTAGACTTCACCATGAGAGCTCCTAGCAATTCTATTTCAGTCTTTTCACTGAAGCTAGACCATCTCTTTAGGTTAACATTTTAGTGGAGTCAAAGTATAATCTTTGCTGTAGATTCCTGATAGCAGGAAAATTCAGAGGTCTCTGGCTCCCGAGTTGCAGGCTGAAACAGGACCCATTCAAGATAGCTCCCTGCCACTGTACTAAGTCCAAATCCTAGAAAGATACCAAATCTACCACAGTGCTAGTATACTAAACAGATTCTAGTTCCCCTGTCTGGTTAGATGATACTTTGCAATACTGAGACCTGTGTAAATTGTCTTTTCTGAGTTTCTACTTTTTCTCTAGCCCCTGCCCTCCGCGAGGCCACCAAGCCACCATCATGGAGGGCTTGCTTTCTCTATTTGTTGCACTCTTCAAATTGTGTGTGTGTGTGTATATATGTGTGCACACATATGTGCATGCCTATATGATAGTTGTGATTGAACTCAGGGTCTTGGCACTGTCCTTTAGTTTTTTTCTCAAGGCTTTTGCTCTGCCACTTGAGGCACAGCTTTTTGCTGGTTAACTGGAGATAATCTGTTTGGTTTTTGTGCCTGGGCTGGCTTTGAACCTTGATCCTCACATCTCAGCCTCCTGTGTAGCTAGGATTATAGAAATGAGGCACCAGCTCCATATCCAAATTCTTGTTTTTTTGTTTTGTTCTTTTTTTGGTTGTTTTTTTTTGTGTGTGTACTAGTCCTGAGACTTGAACATAGGGCCTGGGCACTGTATCTGAGCTTTATTTGCTCATGTCTAGGTCTCCCGAGTTGAGCCACAGTTCTAGTTCTGACATTTGGTGGTAAACTGGAGATAAGTAATTCATAGTCTTTCCTGCCCAGGGTAGCTTTGAACCATGATGCTCAGATCCTAGCCTCCTGAGTAGCTGGAATTACAAGCATGAGGCACTGGAACCTTGATCAAATTCAGCCTTTAGGATTCTGTGCACAACCAAAAATTCAGTAATTTTCTAGCATCCCCCATTAAGCTAGCCTTAAGGGGTAGGTACTCTGAGGATGCTTTGATTCTATTCCCTACAGAAACTAATGATTTGTTGGTGCTATTAATCCACCATCTTGGACAATGACTCAAGGTTCATGTAAAAGTATATGTCAGTCAAGTTCTTACATATTTGCTTGTTCTGTGCTTCTTTGAGAGCTCACTGAAAGTGAACCTCACGATGTTGGTGCTTAGTATCACTTTTTGGGGGGCTTATACTCAGTGCCCAGGCACTCTCTCTGTGCTTTTATGCTCAAAGCTAGTGCTCTACCACTTTGTGCCACAGTGCCATTTCTTACTTTTCAATTTTTGAGAAACTTCCATTTTTTTTTATAATACAAAGTACTAATTTATATTTTCACCAACAGTAAACCAAAGGTACTTTCCTTCACGTTTTTTTTTTTCATTTCTTTATTGTCAATGTGATCTACAGAGGGGTTACAGGTTCATACATAAGGCAGTGAGTACATTTCTTACCCAACTTGTTACCTCCCCCCTCATTTTCCCCTGTTTCCCCACTCTCCATTTCCCTCTCCCCTCATCAGTTGTGCAGTTGATTTACACCTTGTAGTTTTGCGATTATTGCTGTTGTATTGGTTTGTCATTTTATCCTTTGTCTCTTGATTTTGGTATTCCCTTTCCCTTCCTTAGTTCCAATACAATATTCAGGGTACTAAAATCAGTTACCGTGATATCAGGAGTAAAATCACCTGAAAGAAAGACAAAAGAAAAAGGGCATAGTATGTTCACAAAGTATGTTGAAAATAACAACAACAATGATATACCACTTTTTTCCATAACTTGGAGTTCATTTTGCTTATCATCATCTTCTGTTCATATGGGCATAGCTATTGAGCTATTGTGATCTTCTGCTAGAACTATCATAGACATGTATTAATTATTCCCAATGAGGGAAACCATAGAGTCTACATTTCTTTGGGACTGGCTCACTTCACTTAGTATTTTTTCCAAGTCCTTCCATTTCTTTATGAATGGGGCAATGCCATTCTTTCTGATAGAGGCATAGAATTCCATTGTGTATATGTGCCACATTTTCTTGATCCACTCAACTACTGAGGGGCAACTGGATTGGTTCCATATTTTAGTGATGACAAATTGTGCTGTGATGAACATAATTGTGCTAGTGGCTTTAGTGTTGTCTTGCTTGTAATCTTTTGGGTAGATGCCCCAAAGTGGAGCTACTGGGTCATAGGGGAGCTCTATGATTAGCCTTTTGATCCTCCACATGTTCAACAGTACTTATTTTCAATCTTTTGATACTAGACCTTTTAATAATGATGAGTTGATATTTCATTCTGATTTGTTTGTATTCCATAGATGTTAGTAGTGTTCACCATAATTTTATTGGGCTACTTATATCACTTATATGTATTCTTTTGTGAATGTCTATTTGGATTTGTTTTATCGTGTGTGTGTGTGTGTGTGTGTGTGTGTGTGTGTGTGTGTGTGTGTGTGTTCTGATCCAGGGGCTAGCCATTCTAACTGGGGTGAGTTGGTATTTCAATGTTGTTTTGATTTGCATTTATTTTATCACCAGAGATGTTGATCATTTCTTCATGTGTTGATTTGCCATTCTCATTTCTTCTTCAGAGAATTCTCTCTTTAAGTCTTTAGGCCACTTATTAATGGGGTTGTTTCTTTGAGGATTGTTTTTGGGAGGTTTAATTATTTGAGCTCTAAGCATACTTTAGATATGAGGCCTTTGATGTATAACTAGTAAAGATCTCCTAATATGTGGGCTTTCTATTTATCCTGCTAGCCATATCCTTTGCCATATAGAAACTCTTCAGTTATGCAGTCCCATTTATCCAGCCTTTCTTTGATTTGTTGTGTTTCTGGATCTTTACTTAGGAAATTTTGTCCTGTGCTTTGTAATAGGGTTTGAAGTTTGGTGTCAATATTTCTCCAGCACTGTTTTTTATTCTGCTAAGGATTATTTTTCTCTTTGGGGTCTTCTATTATTCCATATGAATTTTTGGGTTGCTTCTTCTATATCATTGAAGAATACTGTTAGGATTTTGATAGGTATTGCATTGAAATTGTAGATATCTTTGGGCAGTATTGCTATTTTCATGATGTTAATCCTTCCAACCCAGGAACGTGTGAAGTTTTTCCACTTCTGTAAAATTGCTTTAATTTCCTTTTTCAGGTTTTTAAAGTTTTCATCCCAAAGGTCTTTCACATCTTTGGTTAATTCCTAGGTATTTTTTGAGTCTGACGTAAAAGGAATTGCTTTCCTGATTTTAGCTTTGCTCTTCTCATTGTTGGCATACAGAAAAGCTATTGATTTTTGTGGGTTAATTTTGTTCCTGAGGTTTTTTTTTTGTTCAAAACTAGTGCTCTATCTCTTGAGCCACAGCTCTGCTTCTGGATTTTTTAGGAGTTAATTGGAGATAAGTTTCTCATGGAATTTCATGCCTGGGCAGGTTTTGAACCATGGTTCTCAGATCTTAGCCTCCTGAGTAACAAAGATTACAGATTTGAGCCACCCATTTTTGAATTAGATTCTTTACTTATTACTGAGTTATCTGAGTTTATCACATATTTTAAATATTAACCATTTATGATATGTATGCTTTGCAGATATTGCTTCTCATTCTGAAGAATGTCTCTACTCAGGTGATTGAGTCTTTAGTGGCCCTGGAGCTATTTAGGTTGACTAACAATCCTATTTATCTATTTTGGCTTTTATAGTCTGTACATTTGGGGCCATGTCTAAAAACTCATTGCTCAGTTATTTTCCTTGTTTTCTTCTAGTAGTTTTACAGTCTTTGTTTTTATATTAAATCTTTAATCCACCTTGATTTGTTTTTGCAGACCTTGAACTCAGAGTCTAGTGCTCTTACTCAGCTATCTTGCACATGGTTAGCACTCTACCACTTGAATCTTACCTTCAATCTGACATTTTTTGGTTAATTGAAGATTGAATCCTGAAGAATTCTTTTTTTTGCCTCAAATAGCTTCAAGCGGTGACTCTCAGCCTCAGTGGTAGCTAGATTCACAGATATATGCCACCAGTTTCCAGCCATTCATGTGTTCATCATGAAAATATTCAAAATCCTTCCTTCTCACTTGTCACTATTGTTATTGGTAGCCACTGTACTTGCCAGAAAATTTTATTCCTACTTTACTGTAACTTAGTACCATTGATCAATATTTCTTCAAGCCACACAATCTTTACCATCTCCAGCTTCTGATAACCACCCTTCTATTCTCAACTTCTATGAGATAACTTTTTACAGTTCTCATAGGCGTGAGATCATATGCAGTACTTATCTTTCTTGGCTTACTTTGCTTAACATAATGATCTCCAGTTATTTTGGTAAATATTATTTTATATGATTAGAGGCACATAGGCATTGCACCTTTGTGTTTCTCCCCTAAGGAACACCTCCTTTGGTCTCCTATGTGAATGCCTAGAGTCCTGTATAATTTATCATGTCTCTGTATTTTAGATCAAGCTTCTGCATACGAAAGAAAACATGCACTGTTTGTCTCTCTAAGCTGGCTTACCTCACTTAACATGATTTGTTCTAGGTCAATCTATTTCCCTGCAAATGACATTATTCCTTCTAGTGGCTGTATGAAATTCCATTGTGTATAGTACCACAGGTTTTGGATCCACTCATCTATTGTAGGGTATCTGGGCTGTTTCTATGACTTGGTTATTGTGAATAGTGCAGCAATGAACATGGATGTACATGTATCTTAATGGTATCTTAGCTTGTGATGTTCTGGGTAGATGTCCAGGAGTGGTATGGCTGGGTTGTAGGGAATATCTATGTTTAGTTTTTTTTAATATATATATACATATATATATATATTTTATTTTTTATTTTTTGGCCAGTCCTGGGGCATGGACTTAGGGCCTGAGCACTGTCCCTGGCTTCTTTTTGCTCAAGGATAGCACTCTGCCACTTGAGCCACAGTGCCCCTTCTGGCCATTTTCTGTATATGTGGTGCTGGGGAATTGAACCCAGGGCCTCATGTATACGAGGCAAGCACTCTTGCCACTAGGCTATATCCCCAGCCCCTATGTTTAGTTTTTGAGGAACCTCCAGACTGCTACCTAAAGTGGTTGCCCTAGTTTACATTCATACCAACAGTACAATAATGATCCTTTTCCCCCATATCCCCACCAACATTTGTTGTTGTTGTTTGAACTTGTGAGATTGGCCAATCTAACTGGGGTGACCTGGAATCTCAGAGTTGTTTTCATTTGCATTTCATTTGTGTACAGGGATTTTGAGCATTTCCTCATATGTTTATTTGTCATTCTTACCTCTTCTTTTGATAACTCTCTCCTTAGCTCCTTTGCCCATTCAATAATATTTTTAAACTAGGGTATATTTCTCATACAAAAATGAAGGGTTTCATTGTGATATTTTCTTATATGTGTGTAACATTCTTATACATGTAAGCCCCTCTGTTTTCTTTCTTGTTCCCCTTCTCCCTTCTTCCCCTCCCACCTTCCTAGAAATCCTTTTTATGATTTTTTTTTATTTTTTATCTCATCCTGAAACTTCCACAAATGAGATACAATATAAAACACTTGTCTTTGCGGAACAGACTTACTTCAATTATGACAATAATCTCTAGTTACATCTATTTTCCAGTAAAGCAACATTAAATCTTTGTTTTTAGTTGATTCTTGTAATTCATGAGAATCACATATCTAGTTCCATTCTTGTATACATAGATAAACAATTTTCAATGGTACCATTTATCAATAAGACTATCTTTTCTCCATTGAATGTCCTTAGAATTTCTGTGGGAAATTGTCGGGCGCCAGAATGTTGGGATCTGATCGATCCCTTTCTCCCCATATCCCGGGGAACAATGCCTGAACCCTAAAATCTATGAAAGAGCACTCGGCCTTGCCTTCCGCCGCCGTGGACTTGCGCTAAGTTGAGGAAAGGTTACTGAAGCCTCCCTTCCCCCCAGTCCCCTCACATGTTACCAGGAGCGGGGGGCGGAAAGAAGACATCAGGGACACGCTGCGATGGTGGGATATGTCTCAGCCCCCCGAGGGCGGGCCAGAGAAATTTATTACGATGACAAAGGCGGAAGGGGAAGGACTTGGGGTGACTGACTGATTGGCTGACTGTGCTGCCACTCAAGTGATCCTGGAACTTCCTTTGTGGGCTGGGCAACTCTATCTTGGTGGCATGCACGTGTTCACCTCCCAAGGGGCGGGGGGCTTCTTTTCTGGTTGAGGCTGAAAGGTGGGAGGGGCTCCCTCCCCCATTGTCCCAGGGCTGGGGGAAGGGCAGTGTCTCGCTCTTGGCGCCCTTCTTCCACCAAGGCTAAAACAGTCCCCAACAGGAAATCAGTGACTGTAGATGTTTGTCTATGTTCTTTAGTCTACTCCATTGATCTGTGTGTCTGTTTTTACACTAATATTGTACTGTTTTAATTAGCACAATCTGTAGTATATTTTAAACTGGGCTGATATAATGGGTACTGGTGGCCTGTAATACTAGCTATTCAAAGCCTGAGATCTGAGGGTCATGATTTGAAGCCAGCCTGAGCAGGAGAGTCCATGAGACTCTTATCTCCAATTAACCAGCAAAAAGCCAAAACTAGAGTGGTGCATAAAGTGGTAGAGTGCTAGCCTTAAGCAAAATAGCACAGGTACAGTGCTTAGACTGAGTTTAAGCCCTAGTACCAAAACACACACACACACACACACACACACACACACACACACCTTTGTTCTATCTCAAGATACTTTGGCTATTCAATGTTTTTTGTGATATGAATTTCTTATTGTTATTATAAAGATGATATACAGAAGGGTTACAGTTACATAAATCAAGTAATGAGTACATTTCCTTTTGGAAAATGTCATTCCTTCCCTTTGTCTCTCCCAATTTATCACACGAGTTTTTAAGTTAGAATGTTACTATTTCTGCGGGACATTTTATTGGAATTTTTATAGAGATTTTGCTAAATCTGCTTATTGCTTCCAGTAGAATGGATATTATATTAATTTTTCACCTGATGATCATAAAATATCTGCACATTTCTTTGCACCATTTTCAGCTTATATCAATGCTATATACAGATTTTTTATTTCATTTGTTAATTTATTTATACACACATATATTATACACACATATATATTATTTATATATATTTTATATATTATAAATTATATATATATATAACTTTTTGCCAGTCCTAGGGCTTGAATTCAGTATCTGGATGCTGTTCCTGAGCATCTTTGATTAAGGCTACCACTCTGCCACTTGAGCTACAGCTCCACTTCTGGTTCTTTTTTTTTTTTTGTAACTTACTAGAGATAAGAGTCTCATGGACATTCCTTCCCTGGCTTTGAACCTCAATCCTCACTCAGATCTCACCTTCTTAAAGAATGAAGAGTAAGATTTGGTGTTTTTAGTATGCTTACAAAATTATGCAATCATTACCACTTTTACATTCGAGAAAACAGCATCATCCCCAAGAGAAATCTCATCAGTTATTCCACCAACATGCTCTTTAGCCCTGGATGACCATGAATATATTTCTTATACCTATAAATCTGTGTAGTCTGGATACTTCATATATAAATGGAATATACATTATGTAACAGTCTGTAATACAATATACATTATGTATTTTTCACATAACAATGTTTTCAAAGTTCTCCTATGTTATAGTATATGTTTGTACTTCATTATTTCTATAGCTGAATAGTATTCCACTGCATACATATACCGTAATTTTCCCATTCATCGACTATGGACATTCAGGTTGATTCTGCCTTTGGGCTAATTTAAATAATACTACTAATAACATCTTTGGTCAAAAAGCATTGTATTTATAAATTAATATGTTGAATTAAAGCCTTTTTAAACAACTACTTAAAGATAATTTTTTAAAAATTTAAAAGAACATCTTTGGTCGAGGTTTTGTATGGATTCTGTGTTTTCATTTCTCTTGGATGTATGCCTAGGAGTAGAATTGCTGGGTCATATGATAACTGTGTTTAAATGTCTAAGGAACTGTCAGGCTGTTTTGCAAAGCAGATGCACAATTTTTACATTCCCATCTGCAGTTTATGAAGGATGTCTCCACATCCTTTCCAATAGTACTTTTTATTATCTGGCATTTTGATTATAGCCACCCTACTGAGTGCTAAGTGGTAACCTTACTGTAGTTATGATTCCCAGTTTCATGGTGAGTAATCAGGGAAAAATGTGAAGCAATTTTTCCTATGCTTGTTGAGTATGTGTAATGACTAATGGGCACCTTTCCCCATTTAAAAACAATAAGGTTGTTTGTATTTTTGTTTTTGAGTTGTAACAGTTTCACTATTGATTGTCTTCCTTTTTCCCCTCCTTCCCTCCCTCCCTCCCTCCCTCCCTCCCTCCCTCCCTCCCTCCCTCCCTCCCTCCCTCCCTCCCTCCCTCCCTCCCTTCCTCCCTTCCTTCTTTTTTGTGCCTGGTACTTGCACTCAGGTCTGAGTGCTATCTTTGAACTTTTTCACTCAAGGATAGCACTTTACCACTAGAGCCACATCTCCACTTCTGTTTTTTGCTAGTTAACTGGAGAGAAGTATCTTATGGATTTTCCTGCTTGGGCTGGCTTCAAACCATGATCCTCAGATCTCAGCCTCCTAAGTAGCTAGGATTACAAGCATGAGCCACCAGTGCCCAGCTTTCTCTCAATTTTCTTAACAGTATAATTTCAATTTTTTTTCTTTTATGGATCGTGTTAAGCATGATTCTGTATTGGAAGGAAGAAAGTTATAAAAAATGGAATGCAAAAAGTATGTTCAATAAAAAATTGTGAACTGAGTACTAGTGGCCTGTAATCCCAGCTACTTAAGATGGCACTGATCTGAGAATTATAGTTTGACGCCAGCCTGGGCAGGAAAGCCTAAGATTCATATCTCTAATTAACCACCAAAAAGCTGGAACTGGATCTGTGTCTCAAGTGGTAAAGTATGACCCTTGAACAAAAAAGCTAAGAGACATTGTCCAGGCATTTGAGTTCAAGCCCCAGTACATGCACACATACACGCACATGCACACGCACACACACAGTGGTAGCCATCTGTTTATGTACTGACTTTCAGTTCTTTATCCAGCATATACCTGATATACCTGTCCCCTTCTCTTCTTCCTAATAATCTCTTGTATTCTTTTTCTTTGTCTGAATCAAGACATATTGAACACATCTCATTTCTTTCTTTTACTATATTCTAAATTACTGTTTCCTGTTTCCTGCATAATTAAGGAACCAAGTTGCTCTCTAGCTTCCAGAAATTTAATGAAATGGTTTGTCCACCAAATAACTACTCCATCTTCTTCTATTATAGGTGTATCCTTTTCTCATTCTCTTACTATTATTTTAGGAAGTCTTATGAGTGAAAGGAAACATGCAGTTATTTGACCACCTTTAGTGGAAAGTTGTTTGGTAATTAAAATATGAAGTCCAGAGTGAGCTTGCTTGGATTCAAGTCTTTTCCCTTCCATTCACTAACTGTGTGCCAAGTCAGTTAACTTCTGTATTTCATTATCTATATATTAGGGATAATAAAAGTATGGCTATCCCGTGAAGTTAATGATAACATTAAATGAGTTGAGTCTGAGAAACACTTTGAATATGCATTGCACAAAGAATCTGTAACTGCTATTTTTGTTACTCCTATATTCTTGCAGAATTACAGTTGTATTAGTGTTTATTATTTTGTCAAGCAAAAATGCATGCTCATTAGAGATAGATCAGATAACACAAAGAGTAAAAAATAAATAAAAGCCACTGGTAATTCCAATTATCTGTAGATGGATTTATTAGTATTTTAGTGGTTCCCTTAGGTCTTTTTTCTAACTCTGACTAGACTGTTCTGCTCTAAACAGCCTGGTTAGTGACAGCTGTTCCTCATTCTCCTATTTCAGAACATATCTCACTCTTTGTACTTGGCACTTGGCAAGTTTGTCCTGGCTGTGATCTTGGTTCTTCTTAAAAAGCATTCTAATTCCGCACCCTGGCTTCTCTTCTTCAACTCAAAACACCTTTGGTAAGCCTGTGCCTAACCCCATAGCACCCTCTGGTGTATGACTGCCATAGCATCACTCTAGTAACAGTACACCGTAATATCTATGGAGAATATTGTATGACCCCCAAAAGGTGGCTGAAACCATGGATACTACCAAATTCTATACATGCAGAGATTTTTTCCCTATACTCTTGTACTTTTGGAGTATCTAAGGTTTTACATGTCTCTGAAAATGAGGATGCCATGTAGGATAAAGCCTTATTAATCAGTCGTCAAAGGCAGAGTTGCTCCTCTCATGCACAGGTTTCAGCCCACCCAACTATGACCCTGGCTCTATGGCCATGTCTGCACTTGAAGCTTTAGCAGGAATATTTTCTGGCAAAGGAAGAAAGTTTGCTGGCTTCCTCATGAAAGTGGGCAACATCTTGGACACTCAGGTCTGTGTTTTTTTCAGGTGAAACAGAACAGACAAATTTTTCTGGTTTTCTGCTTGATAGAGGAGACAGAAAATTCAATAACCATGTGTACAAAAAGACAAATACTTTTATGAAGGTTTGATGAACTTTCTATATGCATGGGAGTTTTAGATTTGACCTCCATTGGGGGAGAAGGGTGGTCAATCAGGTGACAGTTTGGACTGCTAAGCCTAGCCCTGTCTTCAAAGAGTATCATATGGTACACATAATTCCAGGTGTGCTTGCCAACCATATTCTCAATGAACAAGTGTAAAAGCTGTAGCTGGCAGGTATTTGGCTGTACTAGTGACTGTTTTATGGCTTGCTGACTATGCCAGCTGACTAGCTAGGTAGTCTGCATAAAGAAGGACACCTACAAGGTAGAGAATAAGACTGTGTGGATAGGGAGGACATGTCCACTCCACAGTCTAGCTCTTGCCAACAGGGATAACTATGTTTGTATTCATCCACTAAGGAACAAAGCTCAGGCCATTAAGAATATCAAAACTAAAGTAGTGATATTTATTGTACACTATTTGTTTTTGCGTGGTTCACTTCACCATTCAGTAGCTGCCCATACCTTTTTCTTCAGGAAGATGGAAAAGGGAGTGTCGCTTTCATCATGTAATTAAGTTCTGCTTCCACATCCCACAGAAATATGAGCATAATCAAATATTTGTCTAGCCTGACTGTTGCTGGCTTTTCATAACTGAAAATAAATGGTGATAAACAAGATTATACTTGGTTGTTCACTTATTATTGTGTTTCTCTGATGTACTACGGTTTGTACATTTAACTTTGCAATGGTTTTGTAGTAATCAACTTTAAAGATGTTGAGCTCTGGTTGATTATTTTTAGAAAATGAGGATATTTAATAATAACAGAGAGATTATAGCTTTCTACTTCAAGTCTTTCTTTGTCTTTTTAGTGTTGGAACTTGGCTGAAGATTCAGATATATTTTTTTGGGGGGGGGCAGTCCTGGTGCTTGAACTCAGGACCTGAGCACTGACCCTGACTTCTTTTTGCTCAATGCAGCACTCTACCACTTGAGCCACAGTACCACTTCTGGCCTTTTCTGTTTATATGGTACTGAGGAATTGAATCTAGGGCTTCATGCATGCTAGATGAGCACTCTAACACTAAGCCGCATTCCCAGTCCTCAGATATGTTTTATAAAACATCTCCACTTTAATATTACTATGCTGTTACTATACATCCATTCAAAAGAGGTACAGTAACTTGTTTGCTTATCCTTATTCTACTTTAAAAGAAATAAAAATTTGTTAACGTAATGAATTTCTTTGGATGCTGTCTACAGTGATATTACTAGATTCATTCCTTGACTCATTTGGTAGGGTTTTTTTGTTTTGTTTTGTTTTTGCCAGTCTTGGGGCTTGAACTCAGGGCCTGTGCACTGTCCTGGCTTCTTTTTGCTCAAGGGTAGCACTCTACCACTTGAGACACAGGACCATTTCTGGCTTTTTCTATATATGTGGTGCTGAGGAATCAAACCCAGGGCTTCATGTATACGAGGTGAGCATTTTACCACTAGGCCATATTCTCAGTCCCCATTTGGTAAGTTTTTACTCTCCTGTTCCAATACCTTAAACTGTCCATCTTAAAATTTACAATCAGAAGATATGCTACAAGGCATTAAAGGGAATTTTCAGCCAGGTGCCAGTGGCTCACCCCTGTAACACTAGCTAGTCATGAGGCCAAGATCTAAGGATTATAGTTTGAAACCAATATGGATAGGAAAGTCCAAGGGAATCTTATCTCTAATTAACCACCGATTAACCAGCCAGAAGGGGAAATGTGGCTCAAGTGGTAGAGATACAGACTTGAGTGAAAAAGCTAAAGGACAGTGCACAGGCTGTATGTTCAAGCCCTAGTATTGACAGAAACACCAGAATAAAGTGGCTGTTAATGGTCTCTAAGGAAAGTTCATATTTATGCTTCTGGAATATATTTTAAACTCAATTTTCCCTTTTTCCTCTGAGTACTATGGTATGTAGGTGTGTGGTCCCAAAGTGATAAGAGTATTTTTACCTATAGAAAACTAAAACACATGGAGTGACACTAGTTAGGCTAGATCAGCCTGGAAAGCCATCTACTTCTTTACTGATTTTCTTTTGTTTTCAGCCAAAATTATCTTAACTGTTAAAATAGTGACGGTCATCACTTGAATTAAAATACTATTCAGACAGGTGCTGGCAGCTCATGCCTGTAATGCTAGCTACTTGAGAGCCTGAGATCTGAGGATCACAGTTCAAAGCCAGCCTGGAAATGGAAAGTCTGTGAGACTCTTATCTCCAATTAACCAGCAAACAGCCAGAAGTAGAGGTGTGTCTCAAATGATAGAGCACCAATATTGAGTCAAAAAGCCACTTAAGAAATGAGAGGCCCTATGTTCAAGTTCTAGTACAGGCACAAAATGAACAAACAAGCAAACAAATAAATAAAGTTCTCTTCATCTATGCCTACATCTTGACCTGGCTCAGCTTGCCCCTTCACAATCAAAAGGAATGGATGTTAAGTTTATTATATGCACATTTCTGAGATGAGTAAACGATGCTACTTACAAAGTTTTTATACAAGCTTTCATGAAACAAAATTAATCACCTGTTTGGAAGCCAAGGATTTTTGATTAAATGTCTTGGAGCTACCGTGTACTGAAACATTAGCTCTTATGACAATTATGGAAGTCATTCATTTAAAGATCAGAACTTTTGGAATTAAAAAGCATAAAGCAGTTATAAATGTATATATTAGAAATTTTCCTAAAGCAAGTTACCAGTGGCTCACACCTATAATACTAGCTACACTGGAGGGTGAGATTGGAAAATCAAGGTTCAAAGCCAGCCCAAGAAGACAAATCTGAGAGAATCTTATCTCCAGTTAACCAGCAAAAAGCTGTAAGTGGAGTTGCAGCTCAAGTGGCAGAGTGCCAGCCTTGGGTGAAAAAGCTGAGACAGCTTCTAGGCCCAGTAATATGCACACATGCACACCTATATACATCAAAAAAAGAAAGCAAGCTTTCTTGTACATGTTTTTCTAACATTGGAAAACAGAGGCAAAATTGGATACTAATATTCAGTAAGTAGTTATGGTTCAATATGGAACATGACTCAGGTGTTAACTTTGTTTTGGCAGCAAGCCCTAAAGAGAAGAATCAGATAAATTAGGTGGGCTAATACTGAGTCAATAATAAATAATTAATCCCTGATCTCATTTCCTGAAACTTAAGATGGTGAGTCTTGTGGATATTGAAGCAGAAACAGAGGAAACGAATCAGTAGAAATAAATCTCTGACTCTGATGTAGGAGAAAGACCAGGGAGAGAATAGCTTTACTGTGGTGACTTAGATATAGGGTCAAATTAAGAAATTTGAAGAAGCTTGATTCCTTGATCAAATTGTAGAGGTACCTTAAGATTCACTCACACTTGCCTGACTTTTTAAAAGATAAATATGAGGGCCTAAAGCTAAGCTGTAGCGCCATTAATACAGTCTGCTACTGGCCGTTTATCCTTAGGTGAAGAATGCTCAGACTTCTAAACAATTCACATAATTTCTATTATTTCCTCCTTTTCCCAGAAACTTAGTAAATGCACCTCTTTTTGCTTAAAAAAAGTGCTGGAGATTGGTGGCACACATCTGTAATCCTAGCTACTGAGGAGGCTGAAATCTGAGGGTCATGGTTCAAAGCCATTCTAGATATGAATGTCTGTGAGACTCTTATGTCCAATTAACCAGCAAAAAAGCCAGACTGGCTTTGAATTGAACCTTGTGGATGTGAAGTGAAGAAACAAAATAGGGAGAAAATTACTGAAGACAGCCTGTATGAATCAACTCTGAAATAATAATGTAATCTGACTGCTGGCACTGTTAGCATTTGGAAACTCAGAGCTAGATGCAGAGCTTTCTAGGATTTCATATATTAGTTTTATAGCCACTAGGTGCTAAGCAAACCAAACCAAGGCAGCATTCTACACAATCAGCCCCACATCTGGCAATATACTCCTCTCATTAGATTACCACATTAGTTGTCTGAGTTAAATGAGAACAAACTATGAGGAAGCATAGCAGTGAGGATTCAAGGACTTATTAGAGCTGGTGGCTCACACCTGTAATTCTAGCTACTCAGGAGGTTGAGATCTGAGAATCAAGATTCAAAGCTAGCTTGGGCAGGAAAGGCCATGAGACTCTTGTCTCCAATTAACCACCCAAAAGCTGGAAGTGACACTGGCTCAAGTGGTGGAATGCTAGCCTTGAACACAAAAGCTTAGGGACAGCACCCAGTCCATGAGTTCAAGCTCCAGGACCAAAACACACATACACACACACACACACACACACACACACACACACACACACACACGCAGGAAGCGAAACTATGGCTCAAGTAGTGGAGCACCACCTTGAGTAAAGAACAAGCGTGCTTCTGTATTTTATTATTTCTCTGTTTAAGCATGATCAAGAGCCGAACTTGTGGTAAAGCAGCATTGTTTTTCTCTTTGTGGGAGATAGCAGAGGACCAGAAAAGTTTGATTTTTTTCACCATTAAAACTCCCTTTCTAGCTCATGGCACTGTGCTGGAGACCAATTAAGTAGTTAACTGGTTAAATCAGTCCACTGAAGTCATTAATGAATGTCTCTTAGAGATTGTACTTAGAGAACACTAAAATGCATCAGGGCATTAAGTCAATTAAGTTAGTTCCAACTACAAAGAATGCCAAGGAGCCATATGTATTCAATTTCCCATTGTGTTCAACTATATTGTCCCAGGTAATAAATAACCTCATTATAATCTAAAGAATTATATTCTAGACAGGTGATGGGAGCTCCTGCCTGTAATGATAGCTACTCAGGCAGTTGAGGTCTGAGAATTTCAATTCAAAGCCAGTCTGGATGGGAAAGTCCAGGGGACTCTTATTTCAAGTTAACCAGCAAAAAACATAAGTGGAGGTGTGACTCAAGTGGTAGAGCCAAAAAAAAAGCTTGAGCCAAAAAGCTAAGCAAGAGTTTGAGAGCCTGAGTTTAAGCCCTAGTACTGGTATGTGTGTACACACACACCTACACACACACACACACACACACATACACACACACACACACACACTCCACTGTCCAGGCTTTATAGTAGAGCAATTATAACAGAATCTCTGGGATATTAAAAGCTCTTGTGCTAGACCATAAGTTATGGGCAAGGGAAAAATGAAGTCCCTTCTGATACTTGGTCCTGTTTCCCATTTATCACCATAGGAAACAAGTATTTGGAGCCAAATATCCCTTCTGAATAAGGAATATTTGAGAACATGGAGTGACTATGCATTTTGCCTCAAAGACAGGCAGAAACCTGTAGCTAGTTTCTGAAATTTGGGATCCAAGCCAAGTATCTTATGCTTCCTCGGAAAGCAACTTGATTTATAGTTTCTAGGACTATTTTTAGAATAGGTCATCATCAAATTTATCACAGGATCTGCTGGTATGGCTACGGTGCTAGCAGAACAAGTGGTTCCCCAATTGGACAGTTGCCCCTACACTATGATGCTTTCTGACCAAGGCTTGGCAATGCATTCATATTTCTAGTCCTACCAGCTCACCTAAAATGCCTCTAAACTCTGAGCACAATGAAGAAATAAAACATGTTAGACATCAGAATTACAGCGTTGCTGGTTTATTGGAGATGGAGTCTCAGAGAGACTTCTCTGCCCCGGCTAGCTTGGAATCCAGCTTTTATATCCCTTAGGGCTGCTAGAGTCCTTTTTCATTTAAGTCCAGTTGAATTCTTAAATATCAATTTGCCTCTTAAGATGTTCCCAGAAATATTTTCTGTATCTTATGACTGCCTTTCACCTTCCATTCATCTATGGCATTCTTTCCCAACTATATGCTTAATACCTGTAGATTCCCTGACATCCAAGAAACAAAATTAAGTCTGAATAATAAACCATAAAGAAGCAGCATTTGGGAGGCTGAGGCAGGAGGACTGGGAGTTTGAGGTACATATAAGCCACATAGAGAGATCCTACTTCAAACAACAACAAAAGAAAGAAAGAAAAAAGGAGAAAAATGAAGAGAGAAAAAAAGTTTGAGAAAAAAACCAAACAAACAAGAGAAAATAAAAAGACAACGTTGGCTTACTTATAAAACAATGGCAGGAAACTACATCTGAAACTGTTAAGTGGGTATATAATGCATCATTTCAATTTCATAATCCCCTCCTATTTCAGAACCACAAAAACATATATTTCATGGCAAACAGCTCAGTAATTATAAGGAAATAAATAAATATATACAGTGTTAATGGATCTTTGATCATCATTCCAGAGATTTTTTTGTCACCTGTATCTCAACTGGTAATTTTATATTTATCTTGGGGATATTTGATTTATAAGCATAATCACTCTCTGCCCATTTCAAGACATGAAACTTGCTGATCGCTCTCTTCAAAATGTAACACAAAAAACCCACTTCAGTCCACAAGGATATTTATTCAAATGTAGACTACAGAACTGGAGTACTAGAGTCATCTGCTGAATTGAAACTTGTTCAGAAATGGATCTGGAAAACACAAATGCTTAACAAGCTTCTTTAGTTTTTCTTTTTGTTTAAAAAAATTTTACCATATAAAATAATATAGTAAAATATGGTAAATAGCCACATACTAGCCATCTAGATTAATAACTTCTAGAATATTTGTATGAATATCATAGTCCAAAAAGCTCTGAACATGGGACAAGGTGATGACAAAGGATTTTGAGTTAGAAAGGCCTTAAGAGTGAAATGAGAAGCTGGCTGCTGGTGGCTCACTCCTGAAATTCTAGCTACTCAGGAGGCTGAGATCTGAGGAATGAAGTTCAAAACCAGTCTGGCAAGAGTCCATGAGACTTTTATCTCCAGTTAACCAACAAAAAGCCAGAAGGGGCTCATGTGGTAAAGTGCCAGCCTTGAGAATAAAAATCTAAGGGACAGCATCTAATCCTTGAGTTCATGTCCCAGTACTGGACAAAGAGTGAGATGGAGGGAGAGACTCCAGCCTCTTAACTGAGGATTTCCCATAGAGTATCTATGAATTAAGGCTGACTTTAAAACGTCCCTCACTAGTTCTAAACATCTATCCTATTAACCTCCTTTGTCATAGTTCCATACTTTGAGAATCAGGTCACAACCTGATTGTTTTCCAGGATAATCCCATCCTCTCTGAATACAACTGTTTTATCCCCTCTCAACAGTGTGATCAAGTTTTCTTATCCTCTGATTCATACTCAAAGCTCAAGATCCTGCCTGCACTCCCATTTCTGTACAAATGTGATTCCAGAATCAAGAGCAACAGGTGCAGGCAGTTAAAAATAGTTCTTTGCCCATTAGATTTGGATTCATTTTAATTTCCACTCCACTTCAGCCCAGGGAGATGAGTCATCCCCTATACAGTCTAGATCATGTTCTTCCTCTATATGTGAGAGGTGTGTGTGTGTGTGTGTGTGTGTGTGTGTGTGTGTGTGTGTTGTTCATGAGTGAATGCTATCTATCCAATGACAGGCATGATATATACTAAAGCCAAATATTTCCTCAGCCCCGAGAAGATCAGCATAAACAGGGAGAGAGAATGCAGATCAGTCAGTGGCTATGGTCACATAATAGTTTAGAAGTCCACACAGAGGAACGTGATCCCGTCCTTGACTAAAATAAATTTCTGGTCCTGCCAGGAGCATATTCCTGCATGTTCTTGGGAAGCAGCTTTGGAAATTATAGTATGCTCTTGTGCATGTCTGGCATGAAACACTGAGGAGCAGAATCTTGATCCTTTCTGTTTGAATGTGTATTTGTGATAAGAATTAATATTAATTTAAGTATTTATTTTATTCATTTGTTAGTGATTTTGGTATCTACATTGTGCTATGAAATTCAAACTTGAGTTGTTAGTAAGTTTTTGCCCGATTCTTATTCAGTTCTCTGACTTTTCTCAGAAACCTCTATATTTCCTTTAATGTAATACAGCACACATTTAATTTATTATACTCTATTTTTGTGTGTATGTATGTGTTCCAGTCCTGGAGCTTGAACTCGGGGCCTGGGTGCTGTCCTTGAGTTTCTTTTTGCTCAAACTAGTGCTCTACCACTTGAACCAGAGCTCCACATCTGGCTTTTTGCTGGTTAATTGGATTAAGAATCTCATGACTTTCCTACCCAGGCTGACTTTGAATTGCAGTCCTAAGATCTCTGCCTCCTAAGTAGGTAGGATTACAGGTGTGAGCCACTGGCACCCAGCTTCTTATACACTATCTTGTGTTTGAGAGAAGATACTATTTTATTTTTTTACAGAGTATCAAGATACTCTTTTTTTTTTTTTTGCTGCAGTAGTAAAATGTATTGGACTAGGTAAAGAACAGAAACTTACCTCTCACATTTCCATGGACCAGGAAGTCCAAGTTCAAGGTTTGCTGTGGTGAGGTCCACATCCTCTGGTGTGAAAGGAATAGTAGATCCTCTAGTGGTGGAAGGCATCAGGGCCAGATACCAAAGGCTGTGTGAAGCCTCTTTTATAAAGGCTTTAATCCCATTCACAAGGAAGGAACCCTAATGATCCGCTTCCCATTTCCAGCCAGTTCTTCTCTGACAGCACCATAACTCCAGTTCCTTGTTTAACTCCAGGGAAGATATGCTTTGCCCATGGGAACCAGCAGGGCCCTGTCAGATTTGCCCAGGATGTGCACCTCTACTGAGCATGAGTCCCTGGGTAATTATTGTAGGTGAGTACTATCTACTGAATCTCTTCATATTTTATGCTGGTCCAATACCACTGACTGGCTTCCTAGGCCCAGAGTCCTAGAGCTCATGGCTCATCTCAATATCCTTCTAGATCCCTTTATTCCAAACTGGCTCAGTTATCCTGTGCACACTCTTCAATTTATACTAAGTGCTCAGTAGGTTTAGCTCATTTTTGGCACTACTGAGGCTTGAACTCAGGACCTGGGCACTGTCCTGAGCTTTTTGGTATTTTCTCATGGCTAGCACTCTACCACCAGAGCCACAATTCCACTTCCAGATTTTGGATAGGTTATTGGAAAGAAGAGTCTCAGGGACTTTCCTGCTTGGGCTGACTTGGAACTATAGTCCTCAAATCTCAGCCTCTTGAGTAGCTAGGATTACAAGCATGAGCCACCAACAACTGACTAGTTTTGTTATTGGTTAATATCACTGTGATTGCTGTTACTGTTTCTTATTAGAGCCTACTTCTTGGGACCCCACTTTGTATACTACATGTTTCAAGACTCTAGGATCTTGGTAGACCTTTCCCTATTTTTATACCACATCCAAATATCTCCATCTTAATTCATGTGCCCTGATCTTCACACATTTGGATACTTTCACATACGTTTTCATCTTACTTCCTCCTTGATACTGCAGCAGGTTCTCTTTCATGAAATCTCAGTGGTTCCCTATCCACCCTGATTATTACAGTCATTTATTGATTCCAGTAAAAGAGTTCATCTAGCCTAACACAGTTCCTAGATGCCTATGCTGTCACCAGTTAGTGTCTTCTGCCTGCCTTCTGCCCTATATCATCTCTTCTTGCCTTGCTTACTACCTTTGATCTTTATCTGTGATTTTCTTAGCCCCTTTCTTTATCTTTGGTCTTTGGCTACCCCCCTCACTCCTTTAACGTCACACTTGATAGTACAACTTTTGTCAAGATCTTAACTACTCTCTAATTTCTTTCATTTTTCTGTATTTAAAATTTGCCTCAAGCTAGGATGAGCAACAGTTCACTATATTTCTTCTCGATCCTCATCTCTGTCTAAAATTCCTTGTCATGCTCCATTAATATCAAACTGAATACTATTTCCAGATTGGACTGTCATTTTATATCTTTGCACACACTATTATCTCCATCTGAACTTCTTGCTCTCATCTTCTCACCCCTTTCTCAAATT
This sequence comes from Perognathus longimembris pacificus, assembly GCF_023159225.1. Lineage (NCBI taxonomy): Eukaryota > Metazoa > Chordata > Mammalia > Rodentia > Heteromyidae > Perognathus > Perognathus longimembris. The sequence continues at coordinate 67,121,859 of NC_063188.1, read as the reverse complement.
TGAATGTATCATTCCATATCCAGCTGCCATAGATACATGATATCCAATATAGGCCTGGCCCATAAAATACTGATGCTATGTAAAAAGAGTCTTATATTGTGTTGGCTAATTTCCAAGCATAGTTCTAAGAGTCATATATGTAAGGGCTCTTTTAATCTTTAAAACAATCCCATGACCTATAGATATCACTATCATCTTTATATTGTTTTGTTTCTTCTTTTTGTACCCATACTGGGATCAAACTCAAGGTTTCACAATCTTCCTTGTCTTTTCCTCTCAAGTCTGGCACTCTACCACCTGAGCCATAGCTTCACTTCTGGCCTTTTTCTGGTTAAATAGAGATAAGAGTCTCACAAACTTTTCTACTCAAGTTGGCTTTGAACTGCAATCTTTACATCTCAGCTGCTGCATCCAGCTCTGCAGGATGATCAGGTACCAGAAAAGGGGCATGGTGTCATATGAGAAAAGAAGGAGGGAAGGAAGGAAAGAAAGAAAATGAGAGAGAGAGAGAGAGAGAGAGAGAGAGAGAGAGAGAGAGAGAGAGAGAGAGAGAGAGAGAGAATGGCATGGAAAGAAAAGAAATAAAGGAAGGAAGCCATTATCAGAAATCGAAGCACTCCTGGTTCCCCAACCAGAGGGGCCCTCAATCTCTCAAGACAACAGCCCCTAGTTTATCTCCCAGGCAGTTTTTATTATCCAGTACGATGTAGTAGGAAAGGCAAGTGTATTTTGTACAGAACTAATGAAGTATAGTGAATTTCTCTATGAATCCAAAGGCATATATCATGCTAGTAGAATAGTAACCTGAAGCTAAACATAACACTCTACAGCTAACATTTTTGATAAACCTAGGTATTTTCTTATTTTTCATCTTGGATATGGGTCAGGGATAAGAGCCAGGGCTATTGTTTTTCTAAACATGCCTCTGAAACTCATCTAAGTGACCCTTGACACACAGGTGTTCTTGACATTATGCAAAATTTGCATTCAGTCAAGTGTGCCTCCAGACTTGTGTAGGGAGAACAGTGGTGCCTAACCCTCAGCCTCCTGAGTAGCTAGGAGTAGATGTGAGCCACAAGTAGCAGTTTTCCTTATTTTATATGTAATGAAAAGAGATTAAATGTCTTTCCTAAGGTAACATACTTAGGTAGCATGTCAAAAGCTAATATAGACTACTTACTGTATGTACACATGCATATGAAACAATGACTAATATATATGTGGAAGGAACTTGAGTACAGAGGCCCTGATGGTCTCCTGCGAGAGGAAGGCTAAAGCTAACAACACAGCACAAGAAATACTTGTTTGCTGACATGGCTCTGAAAAAAGGCACTATGGAAGTTTGTTTCACAGTACTTAGAAGGAGCAGGAAACTCCTGAGGATGTTACTTAAGTAGGTCTCACTACCAGAAGCTATGGAATTCTGTACAGAATACAGAGTACTGAGCAATTCCACAGTTAGCACCCAAGATGTGTTTATACACAGCAAGCCTCCTTGATGATGGGTGAGGTGATGTGGGGGAAATAATGTCAAGAACAATGTCTAAGCTGGGTGCCAGTGGCTCACTCCTGTAACCTTGCTACTCAGGATCCTGAGATCTGAGGAAAACAGTTGAAAGCCAGCCTAGACAGGAAAGTCCATGATATTCTTATCTCCAGTTAAGCACCAAAAAAAGCTGGGAGTGAGCTGTGTCTCACATGGTAGAGCACTAGCCTTGAGCAAAAAGCTCAGAAACATTTCCTAGGCCTTCAATTCAAGCCCTAGGATCTGCTTAAAACAAAAACAAAATAAAACATAAAAATGTCTAGACAGAAGCTAGATAGGATATTATGATTACAGTGTACCATTCCCAGAGAAATACTGAATACAAAAAATGCAAAGAGAAATGGGAGGTAAATTTTAGTCCACTGGCATGCTAGAATAAAAGGGGAAAAGAGTGCTTCAGGTTATTTTCAAACTTTTCCTTATTTTGTCGCTTATTAATTCATTCATTGTTTTTCTTTCCATCCTCACCTAGACTTGTAGATTTGGAAACACTTTCCAACAATTATCCGATTTGCTATCCTGGCCTTACTCTCTTTATAATACTCCTTTTCATATACTATCACTCTTTCCTTTCCCATCAGTAAGCTCACCTTCTCCCTGCTTCTCAAGTCGAAATTGTATGCTCAGAGGAATAAGTGGACACCAAAATTCAAAATGGAAAATCCAGTACCAAAGGAGGGCCTAGAAAAACATAGACATTGAAGCAAGGAAAAGTGATTTAGCAAAAATAAGTTAGCATACTAGTAGAAGAGTAAAGAAATTGTTTGATCATATAATAGTGCTATTTTTATTTTTTTTAAATTTGGCATTAACTCAAGGCCTTGACTCTAGACAGGCACTCTACCACTTGAATCATCAGTTCCTTTTAACATTTTCTGTTTTCAAGACAGGATCTCACTTTATGCTTAGGCTGGCTTAGGCCATGATCCTTCTACTTGTACTTCTCCATACAAGTGTGGGTGAAATTGATACATCATTGCACCTACCCATTGGTAGAGAAGGAATCTTGTGAACTGTTTTTTGGTTTTTTTGGTCAGCCATGGATCTCACCTCTGGGCCTGGGCACTGTTCCTGAGCTCTTCAGCTCAAGGCTAGCAATCTACTACACAGTGCCACTTCCAATTTTCTGGTGGTTAATTGGAGATGAGAGTCTCATGGACTTTCCTGCCTGGACTGGCTTTGAACTGTGATCCTAAGATCTCAGCCTCCTGAGTAGCTAGGATTACAGGTGTGAACAACCAGCACCTAGCCTCTTGTGAACTTTTATGCCCATGTGATTCTCAATCTCTGATCACATTCATAATGATTTCCATAATGGCTATATCAAAGTACAGATTTTTCTGTATTTCTGTGGTTCTCAGATCTCACAGGTGTGAGAAACATCATATATGAGAGAAATTTCCCCATATAAGAGGAAATACCTAGAAGATGACTTTCTGTATCTACCTTCATTGGTTTAACATGTTGTTCTCCATTTCCATCTCTTTTTCTACAAATGATATGATTTCGTTCTTCCTCATGGATGAATAATAGTCTATTGCATATGCACATATATTTACACACCATATTTTTATTTATCTACTCATGTATTCCTCTATTGATGAATGCCTTAGGGTGAGTTCACAACTTAACTATTGTGAATACTTCTGCTTGGATCTTGAATACTGACACTGTTTCTTTTGTATATGTGTCAAGTATAGCTTGATCATGTGGTAGTTCTATTTTCAGATTTCCAAGTGCCTCTAGCCTGTTTTCCATACTGGATATAGTAATTAATTTCTTCTTAACAATGGATAAGTATCATTGCCAATATTTATTATTTTGTAACAACTACAACCATTCAAATACATGATCAGTGATGACTCATATGTCATCATTTTTATTTGTATTTCTTCTGATGATAAGTGATGTTGAACACCTTTTCATATAACTGTTAATCAGTTCTATATCTATTTTGGAAAATATCTATTTTAGCTCTTAGCTTATGTTGAAGGGTTTTCATTTTTATGTATGTATTGGTTGCTATTCAGTTGTATGAGTTCTTTGTACATACTATATATAAACACTTGATAAGTATATAATTTATAAATATTTTCTTCCATTCAAAAAAAGGTAAGACTGCTTACTCTTAACCACTGTGCTATCTCATCTTTCCAAAGAAGAGCAAAATGGGGGCTGAGAATGTGACTTAGTGGTAGAGTGTTTGCCTTAGCATGTACAAACTGGGCTCAATTCCTCAGTATCACATAAACAGAAAAGGCCAGAAGTGGTGCTGTGGCTCAAATGGTAGAGTGCTAGCCTTGAGCAAAAAAAGCTCAGGGATAGTGCCTAGGCCCCAAGTTCAAGTCCCAGGACTGGTGCCAAAAATAAGAGCAAAATAGATGTCCTCCATTGTTTGATTGTGACCACTGTTGTCTAATCTAATTTCAACCCTAAATGTCATACCTTAGTTTCAAATCATAAGACTAGCATATTCGTGTGGTCTTCCCTAGCCACAAAAAAATGAATAGAACATTTGCAGCTCAATAATAAGAAAAGACAAATGTCTCCATCCATTTGTGGTATGATAATAAAATACTATAAACTAAGAACCTTACGAATAACAGAAATTTATTTCTTAGACCAAGCTCAAAGTGTTGGTAGATTTGGCATCTGCTGCTGCCTACTTTCTCTTTCTGGCTCACAAAGGACATCTTCTTGATGTGGCCTGGCATGGTAGAAGGGCTAGCTTGTCTTCACAAACATATTATCTCCCAGAGGCCCCACCTCCTATACCATCACTTCGAAGCTTAGGAATTTTTCCTACTGTTTATTAACATATGCTATTTGCAATCGTGATACTTTCATATAATATACCTCCACCAAATTCACTCTCTATTACTCTTTCTTGTCCTTTCTACTCCATTTTTTCTTTCTATTTTTATTTCAGTACTGGGGCTTGAACTAAGGGACTAGGTGATATCCCTTAGCTTTTGTGCTCAAGGCTGGCACTCTACCACTTGAGCCATACCTCCACTTCTGGTGTTTTTGTGGGTAATTGGAGATAAAAGTCTCAAATATTTTTTCTGCCTGGACTAGCTTTAACCACAGTCTTCAGATCTCAGGATCCTACGTAACTAGGATTACAACCACTGATACCCAGCTAACTTTCTTCTCTAACACTCCTTAATGGGAAGAAACTAGCCGTCCAATACCATTGATTTCCTATGGTTCAAGCTAAAAGATGCTCTTTTCATATTCCTGATCTCAAGTGGATTGTCCAAGGTTAGGAGACAGTCATCAGAGGCTCTATATTCTATATGTATAGTGGCAATAGAACCCCATTTCATGTGAGTATATGTTTAGAGATAGGTAGAAAGAGCTGGGGAGGAGATGGAATACACAAATACTAGAAAAGGATTGTTGGAGGCAGTAAACATCTTGGAGTCTCTGAAGACATATTTAACTTCTGTGTGGGTCCTAGCCAATATGTTATGACCAATTAACTTGGAAAAATCCCTGGGAGCAAGTTGTCTGCCCCTTGCATATACAAAGCCAATGCAATGAGATGTTATATACTTCTTGGGATGGCCATTTCAATATTTTATCCCAAATGTATATTTTGCATAACATAGCCACTTCTATTCCCCTCAGCAGTTCTTGAAGATGGCCTCATTTCTTCACTAGATTTTCATAAGAAATTAGTATTTGCACAAGGTATAACTGACTTTGCAAAAGATACTTACAGAAAGATCTCTTTTTATTTTCTTTGTGGAATGGCTGATGCAGCATCATTGTCTCAGCTAGTACTTCATGACTGCTAGGTAGAGAGTACTGTCTGAGAACTGTAGTTGTCTCCATCAATGTAAGCTCAACAATTCTAACAATCAACATACAACCTAGCTCTAGCCAAAAACAATGTTAAGCTGTGCTGTTGCCAGCCAGCAGAGGGAGGACAAGGACAAAGTACGGTGTTTTCACAGAGGGAGATGAGAGGGAAAAAATATAGAAAATATGTAAGTCCAAATTAGAGTCTGTAAAGCAACCTTCTTCCCCAGTATTGTTCAAGCTATATTTGCAAAATCCTATGTGTTGGGGAGAATTTTTATGTGAGTAGTTATTTAACTGATGAGGAATGAAGCTTAGAGAGGCACAGTGACTGGGTCACTTTTCTCAGAGGCTTCTCAGATTTCCCCAAAGTAGACTGCAATAGGAAAAGATAGAGATCCAGTTTGGCAGCTCCATCTCTGTTGGTAGATGGCAGAACACTGAGTGAGAGCTAACAAGGCCCAAAAAAGGCCCTACCCTCACAGGTTACCTATATAGTAAAGCAGTGTCCTGAAAAGTTCTAGGACTGAGGTATTAAGGAAAAGAAATTTGATTATCAAGTCTAACAGATGTGGGGCTGGAAATAGCCTGGTGGCAAGACTGCTTGCCTCGTATACATGAAGCCCGGGGTTCAATTCCCCAGCACCACATATACAGAAGATGGCCAGAAGTGGCGCTGTGGCTCAAGTGGCAGAGTGCTAGCCTTAAGCAAAAAGATGCCAGGGACAGTGCTCAGCCCCTGAGTCCAAGCCCCAGGACTGGCCAAAAAAAAAAAAGAATGTTGATTCAAGTCAAACAAATGTGCCTATGTGGTCCTATTGAAGAACTATTGGGCAGATAGGGATAGAAAATAGAGGGCATAAGACATATGGGTCCCTATGGTACTTCTTGTTCCCATAGTGCCCCGAGATTCCCTTTAAATGCTTCTTCTTCTTATAATGCTCTATGTTCCTACTCAGATGTATCTTCCCATAATGCCCTGGGTGCCTGCTTAAAATCGTACATGGGTAGTAATGCCTTGTGCATGATTAGGCATGACCAATCAAATCCACTTCTGTACTGTGTACAATTAGGCATGACCAAATGGACTTCTTTTCTCATGCCAAATGTCAGAGACCAATGAGGGTCCCAAGTCAGCCTGGGCCCTCGCTGACCAATCATGTCCTAGAGTGGGAGGAGAATTAATAAAACACCCCAGCCACTTCCCTGAACCCTCAGGCTCTGTGGGGACTAAGACTGGCTGCAGAAGATCTGACAGTGTACTTGAACTACAAATGATACTAGTGGAAAACCCTTGTATGTCTTTTTTTATCCTATGCCTAAGGACACAGGATTATGAATGCTTGACCTTTTTCATTAATTCCTGTCAAATGATAGAGTCCCTGTATGTATGTACCTTAGTGAGGAAATTCCTAGACCCCTTACTGAAACTGCTTAAGTACTTCCTGATTTTTTTTTTGTCATCTAACCCTTGGAATGTGCCATTTTGTCTATTTTCCTGTGATCTCCCTGGGATAATTTGAACGTATAAAGCAGAGGTTGGGGGAGTCATTTTCAACTTAACCATATCTGTTGGTTAAACTCATTCCTCACCCCACAGTGGTAACTGGAATATTAATTACTTAATAAACAATATTCTGAAATATCCCTGAATGAGCATCTTTTCATCCATTGCTCTGGAATCTGCTGGTTGAACTGGCACCTTGGGAACTACATAGGCCTCAGCTCTGGGGCCCCTCTCTAAGGAGAATCCATACTCTCACTTTCAATATATTTGCTGATGTAGTACGTTAAATTACTTCTCTGCCTCTTAATTCTTAATGTGGTGAAAAATTGGATCCTTACCCCCAAACAACTTAACTGTTGTTACCTGGGCTCATGGCCATAAAACCTAGCTCTGGATTCCAACATGCTCTTCCACATTAAAAGAAAATGACACACAAAAATGGAAAAATTAGTTTATTTACACATTTGTAAAGAGAAATTCTCAACTGAAAGACTAGGACAACTCCATCTTGAAACTGCAACCATCTCGTTGTTTGTGTTAAGCTAAGAATAACCCAGCACATAGGTAAAACCCAGGAAATAACTTGTTTATGGTGAAACTAGCCAGAAATTGTACAGATTCCAGGAATGAAGTAGTTTGTGCGGATGTTTGTGCCGAAACCAACTGGCCATAAAGCCCATTTCCCAGATGGCCAAACCGGTTTGGGAACGTTGACTGCTCTGGAATGTCCTCTGACCAATTTTAGAGAACCCCTAGCCCTGAGCCAATCAGATTTGTCCTCATACCCCAATGCTGCTTGCACTTCTGGTTTTTTGTAACTTTGTGGTTTTTTCCTTTAAATACCCATGTAAAACTCTGCTCGTGGCCTTCCTCCTAACCTCCGCTGCGTCGGTGTGTAGGACGAGGTCCGGGCTGCAGCTCGCCTAATAAAGCCTTGCCTTGCTTTTGCATTTCGGAACGTCTGGCTCTCGGTGGTCTCTTGGTGGTCTGCGAGGACTTGGGCACAACACAACTTTCTTTCCCCTGAAATTGTTAGCAATGTTGATAGAAAAATTGATAATTATGTTCCAATTATAAAAAAGAAGAAACAATAGCCACGAAATATGCATGTGGAGATTTAGGGAACTGGGAGATATTCTTCTTCAAGAGAGATGTGTTTTCCCTGGTAGCAGGGCTCTTGGTGGGCCATTTTCATTCCCAGCACATTTCCTTCAACCTTCCAAATTCCTGACCAACTTCTTACATGGATTAGCTGCATGACCTCAGTCAAATGTTCTTTGCCTCTCTGTGCCTCTTTGTCTCTTACTATAAACTATTTAATTCACATACTTTATTGGTTTTTTGCACTTGCAAGTCTTCCAGGGACAGTGAGCTGGTAATGACCAAGGGTCCAAGTTCAAGACTGCTCAAGACTCCCCTAGACTGATGTCTAGGGGCCTGCATATGGGACTCTCATGGTGAGAGATATAGAACCTCTATGTGAGGGGTCCTTGCTCTGATTGTCTAGCCAGCCTCTTTTTCTGCTCTCAATAGGAAGCTGTATAAGGATTAAGGTCTGTGTGCTGGGGAGGAAGTTCTAAAGAGCCAAGAAGTGACCATAATGTAGGCAGGAATTGACAGACTTCTGAGAGGAGAGTCTTAGAGGAGAGGGCCTGGGGGAGGGGGACATGATTCAGGGAAGAAAGGAGTTGAAATGGAATGCTGTAGAGAATCAGGGAAATTGAATAAAGAATTTTTTTCCTACTGTGCAAATCTCTGAATGAGTCTCTAAATAAAATAACATTTTTGAGAAGTCATTACTGAATTTCCCCACTTTACATACATTTTATACCTGTCATGGGCCTCGAACTCAGAGTCTAGGTGCTATCTTTGGCTGTTTTGTGCTCTACCACTTGAGTCATACCTCTGCTTCTGTCTTTTGGCTGATTAATCGGAGATAAGAATCTCCTGGACTTTCTATTTTCAGGCTAGGTTTGAAACACAATCCTCAGATCTTAGCCTCCTGAGTAGCTAGGATTACAAGTGTGAGCCATCAGCACCCAGTTATTTTACAAGTCTTGAAAAATGGATTTCAATAAGTCTTATCAATTTCACAATATGCTAAAAACATTCCTCATTCTAGTATCTGAATCCCCAACAATTCCCATAGGAACACCATACAATCCCATGTCCTCCACTGGTGAGAAAAAGGAGACACTCAGGCAAGGGGAGAGGGAAAAAAGTGGGCAAAAACTCAAACCTGTGGGGTTGGGAGGGATGGGGGAGAACAAGATGCATTATACCAATAAACTGGCAGGTTGAAATGAAAGCCCAAAGTTCAACTACTTAAAGAAAATTATAAAGAAAAAGAAGAGAAGAGAAACCCAGCTCCTGAGCTTCCTGGAGGCAGCAGGTGGCTGCAGGGGAGGTGGTAGAATGGGGGTAGGCGTGTTGGGGAGGACACAGAAAACAAGAGGAGTAGCTCAGCTCTTTCAAGAATGAGCCATCTGAGACTGAAATTTGGTTTTTAGAACCCAGGTCCAAAGTCTGGGAGTACTAAGTTAGACCTGACCACTCTCCTCCCAAATACCAAATAAAAGAGATCGATTACATAGCAGCCACGGGAAGACAGCACTTTAGTACATCTTCAGCCATCTTCAGGGGCACAAATATCAGATTCAGGTTAATTAGGGAGAATTAGGGGCAGGGTGTGAGAAAGATATGCATAATTAAAATAGGTCCAGATCACAGGTATGTCCTGGTTGAACATTAGCTCTGACTTTGTCCTTAAAGGAGTTCTAGATGTTGGGAAAATGGAGGAGAAGGGGAAAAGGAATAGGACAGGTGAGGACTGTTTATTGAGGAACAGCAAGGGGCACAAACCTTCCCCGTTGGTTTGGAGGTTGTGTCAGGGGGTGAATTTGGGACCATGCTTATATGGGGTCTGAGCAAGGAGGCAGGTTATTGAAAGCGCCACTAGGTCTAGGAAGTTGGGGCTTTTCTGTTTGGCCCACAAAGGGTTGTTTACAGCTGGGCCTAGGTGAAATGTCCTGCCTGCATATCAAAGCAGGTTCCCATATTGAGGTTCCTGCCTGGTGTCTCTATGGGCCTGAGGCAATAGGGTGAGGGTTAATTCCTCACTAGAGAAGTTATTTTATTACTGGAACAGAACAACAACAAGGTGGTCTTCTGAATTTTGGGTTGTTTTCTTTAAGATGATAAGAAGGAAGTAATTGCCTATTTAAGAGGCAATTTGGGAAGTAGAGGTGGGGCTCAAATTATTAGGCACCAGCCCTGAGTGAAAAAACTAAGGGAGTTTAAGCCCTAGTGTCAGGATAAGGGGGGGGGGGTGCAATTGTCTTCCACACAAGATGCTTATCACAAAATCTTTTTTCTTCTGCAAACAAGGTTCTTACAAAGGGACTTTAGCAGAGAACATTTCAGATCAAAAGGGACAAACACAAAGTTACAGGGCTTGTAGTTAATTCACAAAACCCAACAAAAGCATCTTTTAGATTGCCTTTTACAAGACCTTTCCTAAGCTTTGTGGTAGTGGACAGCAGGGCAGTACTAGGGGACCAAAGCAGCATGTCTAGGAAAGTGTCTGCCACTTGTTGTGGAAAGGCCTCAGTAGTTTGGTTTGGGGCTGCTACTCCAAGTCAGTGTGTTGCAGGATTCAGAGAGTCAGGACAGGCTCTTTCGGAAATTGTTCATTCATGAGCAGATACCAGCTGGGTGGATCCACATCCAAAGGCTTGTATATCTCTGCAAGCAGGTTACAGAAAGAAGCATAAATGATTAGCTGTAGATGCACTGACTGTTTAGTTGTAAAGCTGCATGACCCTTTAGGTTTCATTTTCCCTAAGTTTCAATTTCCCTAAATTCCAGTTTTGTTTCCATATTGTTTCCCCATCCCACACATACACAAGTACAATATGGTGCTTGGCTAGAGCATGGAGGCTTTTTGCCTAGAAAGTATGACAAACCCACTGAAACCTTCTATTGTGGGCTAGGGCCTGTTCTCTTGGCTATTTTCATGCTACCATCAAGGCATGGCTGGATTAGGAACAGCATCCAGAGGATGTTCTCTGGGACTCAAAGGCTATGCTTCCACCTCTGGAAGGTAGTTCCAGAGCTGATGGGGTGGCACAGGGAAGTTAAAACTAGAGGGATAGAAAGTTGTCTTATTTTCTACTGGGTTCATATATCTGCACCAGAAGAATCCATGGTATATGGCATGGTAGGCTGAGAGTCAGACAAACCATATGGGAACCCAAATTCTGCCACATCCCAAATGTATGACTTTATGTTTCTGCTTCTCAAAACCTGCTTCTTCATGAGACTGCTACTTTAATCAGATTGGCAAGGGGGATGCTTTTTTTTTTTTTTTTTTTTTTTGCCAGTCCTGGCGCTTGGACTCAGGGCCTGAGCACTGTCCCTGGCTTCTTTTTGCTCAAGGCTAGCACTCTACCACTTGAGCCACTGCGCCACTTCTGGTCATTTTCTATATATGTGGTGCTGAGGAATCGAACCCAGGGCTTCATGTATACGAGACGAGCACTTTACCACTAGGCCACATTCCCAGCACCAATTAGGATGATTTTTTAAAGTTCTAAATCAAGTGCCAGATGGTTTGTGTCTGTAATCCTAACTACTCAGGAGGCTGAAACTGGAGGATTGTGATTCAAAGCCAACCCAAGCAGAAAAGTCTGTCAGATACTTAACTCCAATTAGCCATCAAAAACTGGAAGTAGAGGTGTGGCTTAAGTGGTAGAGTGCCAGCTCTGGGTGAAAAAGCTAAGCAAAAGCTGGAGGACCCAAGGTTAGGAAGGGAGTGAGGGAAGGTCCTATATCTGAGAAGAATAGGCTTCAGAATAGTCTTGAAACCAGTAATCCAACCTTATCCTACCTTGGAAAATCATAGTTTAAGACCATTTGCTTCATAAATTTGCTTTCAAACTAAGTATTTTCCATGCAGAGTTTTGATGTCTTCCCATAGTTCACACTCACCTGAGCTCTTGGGGAAACCCCCATACTTCCTGGTTAGGAGAAGCAGTTTTTCATGAAATTCCCCTCACTAAGGCATCTTCTGGACTGGTATCACTTTGGAGCAGAAAAAGGTAATTTACTTATGATGTGCCAGACCGACGACCCCCCCCCCCCAACCACCAAGAAGCAGATCCGATGAAAGGACAAGAGAGTGGTTTAATTTAGCTTGAGCTGGTCCCACAACTGTCCATGGCAGTGGCCATGGGGTTGTGAGCCTTGCCTTCTTGTTGAGCAAGGTTTTTATTTACAATAGGGTAGGGGGAGGGATAACCATGACAGTGGCTTTGTGATTGGGTGGGGGTTCACAGGTTTACACTTGACTGGCCAGTTAGTTAGTGGGCTTACACTTGACTGGCCAGTTAGTTCGCGGGTTTACACTTGCCTGGCTAGCCTGCTAGCAGGTAACCTCTGTCTCTGGCTTGTTGTCTAGGGATGTGTTCATTTCCCATGAGGGCGGGGACTTTCTATCTTAGTGGTTGTGGGATAAACCAGATTACAGGGACAGGGAATCTTCCTAGGCCTCTGAGCAGGGGGCCTGGGGAGATAGTGGGAATGGAGTCAGCTTCTGTCCTCTTTTGTTGGCCAGATCTGACCCCCATATTACAACTTATTTAATCAATAACTATTTACTGAGCACCTACCCTGTAGAGACTAGTAGAGACTTAATACTGAAAAACATTACCCTTGCCCCTTGCTGAGATCTGTTACAGAGATCAGCGATGGAACGGAAGGGTTGCCTGTCTCTTTTCTCCTCAAAGAATTTTTCAGGATATTTTTCAAGAATTTTTCTAGATAGTTGTCATGGCAGGGAAATATAGGATGCTACTGGCACTTAATGAGTAGAGGCCAGACATTTTGAAAAGCATCCTGTGCACAATAATGATGCCATTGCCAGACATTGGTGGCTCATGACGTTAATCCTAGCTACTCAGGAGGTTGAGATCTGAGGATTATGGTCAAAAGCCAATCTAGGCAAGAAAGTCCCTGACACTTTTTCTGTTGGTCATGGGGTTTGAACTCTGGGCCTGAGCACTGTTTCTGAGCTTTTCAGCTCAAGGATAGTGCTCTACCACTTTGAGCCACAGCACCACTTCCAGTTTTCTGGTGTTAATTGGAGATAAGAGTATCACGGACTGGCCTTGAATCTTGATCCTCAGATCTCAACCTCCAAAGTAGTTAGGATTACAAGTATGAGCCACCTGCACTCAGATTTCTTGACACTCTTATCTCTAACTACCAAAAAATAAAAAGCCATAAGTGAAACTGTGGGTAAAGTAGTAGAGTGCTATGCTTGTGCAGAAAAGCTCAGGAACAGAGCCCAGGCCCTGAGTTCAAGCCCTAGTCCCTGTACATACATATATACAGACAGAGACAGACAGACACCCCCCCCACACAAAATGATGCCATCTAAGGTGAAGCTGTGGCTCAAGTTGTAGAATGCTATTCTTTTTTTTTTATTTTGGCCAGTCCTGGGCCTTGAACTCAGGGCCTGAGCACTGTCCCTGGCTTCCTTTTGCTCAAGGCTAGCACTCTGCCACTTGAGCCACAGCACCACTTCTGGCCGTTTTCTGTATACGTGGTGCTGGGGAATTGAACCCAGGGCTTCATGTATATGAGGCAAGCTCTCTTGCCACTAGGCCTTATCCCCAGCCCCCTAGAATGCTATTCTTGAGCAAAAAAACCTCAGCTACAGTGCCCAGGCCCCTAGTTGAAGCCCTAGGACCTAAACAAACAAACTGAATGTTCCCATAATAAAAATAATTATACAAGGATTCGGGATGTTTTCCAGTGGTATAAAGCACTTTTTACCCACCTCCCTGATGTAGCATACACGGAATCTAGAGTCTGTGGCCTGGTAGAGAAAGAGAATTGATCTTCTGTGGTACTTGAGCCAACCTTGGTATCTTTTCGTTTTGAATACTCCTGCCTGTCTCCAAAAGAGTTTGGGAGTCCTAAGACGATTACAAAGTAGATCTCTCCAGGCCCAAGTCTGCCTCAGCAGCTCAGCCATTCCTTTGGGCCTAGTGTGGCCTTAGCTAGGAAAATGAACTTTCCATGAAAGAACCAGGTCATTCCAGTGCCAGATTTCTTAGAATCTAAAGGTCCCCTTTTCAGCCTCACAGCTGAAGTTTCTAGATCCTAAAGCCTAGGAAAAGTGTAGGATAATGCTGAACCATATTTGTGTGTAGCCTTGTATTTCTGGATGGGTGAAGACTGAAGGAGATAAATAGCACTATTCCTATCACTTGTATATTTTGAATTCTTATGATCTTGCTTCTCCTGCCTGCTGATATCCCCTAGGGGTCTACTGTAAAAATGCCTGTCTAACTGGCTGCACTCAAATTCAGGGTCATTGCTGAAGTTAAGGATACTGAGGAAAACATAGAAAAATAAAAATTAGCAGATAGATAAAGCGGCCTAGTGAGGGAAAAAAAAAAAAACATCCTTTCTTCTTCCTGAATACCTTGAAGGACAGGCATAGTGGTCCCAGAAGAGACAATGTCCCTGACAAACTGGAGCAGTCTCACACAAGGAATAGATGCCCTTCCCTTTGCGGTGAGATGTACAACAACCCAACCAGATGTCACAACTGAGGCTTACTCAAAGGAATATAATAGGGGGACTCCAAGAATGCTCCAAAAGTCCACTGATTTCTAAGTCCCACTTCTCAGTTTCTTGCCTCAAAAATCTGTGCTCTCTTTTTCCTCCTTTTCTGTTTCCTCCGCCTTCTACACATCCTGCCCCTTCTTGCATGGGAAGCAGGTAGACAGGACCTTATACGGCATAAGGCAGCCCTCCCAGCCAGAAGTCCTAGCTGGGGGCCTATACTAACCCACTAGTAATCAAGAGGCCATCCTTACCTCTCTGGTGCTTTACTCTCATTTGCAACAAACAAACTTTGCCTGTGCTCCCACTTTTCCTG